>NC_056751.1:92564674-92647174 GCF_019279795.1 Protopterus annectens
TCAGTAAATCAACACAATAACTTCAGAGTTCAGGCAGTGCATCAGCAAAAAAGGTCCCTAGACAAGTAATGGAACTCAAAGTGAGCAGAGTTCTCAAATCCCTACTGCCAGAATCAGGGGGCAAATCCAGAAAAAATAGGGACATTTTTAAAAGTATTAGTACTGTTAACTTGCGAAGTTGACAGAATTCGTGAATGTGAATTAGCATGCATTTTCTGAAGTAAAATTAGTCTACAACACTAATTATTATTATTTACTAAGTGCAATCCACATCCTCTTCTTCCAAAATCAACAGTTTTATTTGGGATTGGGGGAAGCAACATTCTGAGCCAAAATCAGGAACAGTTGAGAGGCATGAAACCAAGTGCAATTACTATAAAATAGACAAAATTACTGGAGCAGGCATAGCTCTCAAGTGTACCTCATTCTGAGTCTTTAGTCAACAATCCACATTGAAAGGGTCTGTCACACATACAGTGCTAAGACTATTTTGACTGATTCCCATGGTAAATAATACAAAATCATATTAATTCAGCTAAACAACAACTATGTAAGATTTTTCATGAAACTAAAGTCATAGGAGACACATTGCAGGCATCAGCAATACACAAGTCACAGTACACCCACTAAAAATGTTTATGATTTAGTTTAGTTATGAAAACTCTTTCTTTAGTTTACTTGGTCAGAATTGCAAAGTGCACTACCCCAGTAAACTAATTTAGAAAAATAAAATAAACGTACTTAGAATTTAAAAAAAAAGTCTGACACATTTGTAAAATAATAACAGCAAGAGCACTGCCCTGCTCAGAAAAACGGAGCTGCTTACATGCTTGCCCTCAGAAAAACGGACCTGCTTACAGGCTTAGAAAATGGAGCTGCTTACAGGCTTATAATTTATAAATCATCAAAAATTATACCAAACAATCAAAAACTACCCCCCCCAAAAAAAAAAGTCAGACAAAGCAAAAATTAGGAATGATCGCTTTTCTCACTGCAAACTGCTACATACCTAGGACAAGCCTAGCCACATCGGAGGGTAGTAACATCACCGAACCAAACCACAACTTTTTCCTGCGACAATAAAGATAATATTCCTCCCAAGTATGTTTAACACAGCCACACACTTCAGAAAACGGACCCTGCTTGCCTTCAGAAAAAATGGACCTGCTTACAGGCTTTATGACATAAAACAGAGTTTGCTTACTGTGGGTGGATGACTCTGATAGCAGGCTTAGTGTTGATAGGGAACCCGCGTACTTTTTAAAATTCACGTTTGTGTGTGATCATGCATGCACACGCATGAGTCCTCCATTGAGTCCTAAAACATTACAAGTCTTGCAGGTTGCAGCTGTAAAAGCCCCCTCCACTTTGCTCTATGGTTCTGGCGCCTATGCAAAAGTACAAAAATCACCTCTATGTTTACCCCACAAGACATCCCTAATTTTGGCTCATTCAAAACCCGGACTTCACGTGTTCGGTTTTGAATGAAATTTGTAACAGGACAATTTGTCAGAAAACTGGACAGCTGGCAACCCTATGGATGAGGACAGTGCACTTGAAGGTGAAGAACTAAATTATAGATATAACTGATTAACAGATGAAGAGGATCTTTAGTGGAAATGTATACTGAATAGATGAAGCAATGTTCTGTACATAAGGACAAGTCAAGCATGACTGTATAGGTTCATAGGTTCATAGGTTGATACTAGGCTATCTGCCCTAGGGCATTTATAAGCCTAGCCAGAGTGTGTTTGGCTTTTGCCACCCTTTTAGATTAGTTGACTGTGCCTCTGTATAGTAGGTCACAGAAGATAGCCCTTTTAAGGTTAGTTTACTGTGCCTCTGTCTAGTAGGGACACAGAAGAGATCCCGGGGTAAACCTACCATCTCCCATCCACTTGTCAAGATTTCTCTTGAAGAGGGTCATTGAGGGGCTCTGCCTAACTTGGATTGGGATTTTGTTCCAGAGTGAGGGGAGCCTCTGGGATATGAATCTGTCCCTCCAGCATGTCCTATTTATTTCTGTGCTGAGGTTTAAGTCCCTGGAGTGTGTAGCTCTAAGGGATTTGGATTTCCTGAGGTGGCGCATGTCCATTAATTCTGGTTTGGACATGGCTTTATACGTCAGGCACAGATCGCCTCTGAGTAGGCGGTAAGCAACTGAGTAGAGCTGGAGTTTCTTTAGCCTAACTGCGTAGGGCATCTGTTTGAGTCCCTTGATCCTCTTGGTGAGGTACGTTTTGTGTCTTTCCAGTTGCTGCAGGTGTCGGGTAAGGTACATGTAACACAGAATCTGTTTATATTCATGTAGTTTGAAAATAGCCTCTACATGTTTTACTGACAGAGTTGCAGTTCAAGGCATTCTTGAATATCATAGCCGGCCTTAGGCATAGGCCAACTAGGTAGCCGCCTAGGGCGCCGCTCTTGTAGGGGCACTTTTCCAGTATTTATTTGGTGTAGGTAGACCAGGATGGGGGCACCGGGTGGTGTGGTGAGGGGGCACCTTAGAGCCCTTTTGCCTAGGGCACCATTTGACCTAAGGCCACTCCTGTTGAATATCTATAAATTCTGTATTTACTACGTGTGTGATATGCATATTTTTTACTGAAACCATGTATGCAGTGCATGTAACCATTTTTGAAGTGTACTTCAAGGTTACTACTGTAATTATCTTCATTTTTTCTAAGAGTTCCTTTTTGTGGCTGAGTTGCATTGCTGACCAGACTACTTACCCACTTACCATTGTGGAAATAAATCCCACAACTAAGCAAATGTGTGTCTGAGTACATTTATTTTATGTATGTGTATGTATGTATATGTATGTATATATAGATATAGATATATATATATATATATATATATATATATATATATATATATGCACACACAATGAGAAAAGTGATGTAGTTCATGGTACCCAAACAACAGCACTGTAGAAAGTAGATTCAAGTCGGAAAAAATACCGTTTGCTTGGAAGACAAGGGATATGGAATACTTATATACCACTGCCCTTCTACATTCTTAAACATTTCATATTGTCTCCCTTTTATTACTCATAAATAACAGAGGTGATACATCTTCCTTTTTCCCTTTACTACAAGTTTTGATTACAAAATCCATAGCGAGCCTCAGGTAGGGACAGGGGTGACCTTAAGAAGATTAAGAAAAAACAGGATGACCATTGCCTGGTGATAAAATGCTGTAAGAGTTGACAAACAGCTGGATATAAGCCTGTGCTAGAGTTCAGAATTAATTTGATATTCTCACCATTCCATAATTTCTTTCATACAGTTCCTTTGTGGTATCAGAATACCCCCTATTATTTTGTGTGAAATCAGTATGCAGCCTTTTCACCAGCTTGTAATACTCTATCTCCTTCTTTCTGTTTATATACTATTTTCATATTCTCATTTTATTCTTACCTTTTTAATTATAAACTACTGACTAATTGGTCCAGTTCCCGTGAAACACCTTCATTTCCATATGAATCTGGCACAACATATTCATATATATATATATATATATATATATATATATATATATATATATATATACTGATATCTCTTTACTGCAAGAATTCTATATGTATGCTATATAACACCTTATTAATGTTATATATTTCACACAAACTGAAACAATCCACCTTATGATCTGAAAATCTTCTTCCATAACCTCTCCTTTTCCTACAAACATCCCTTTATTCACATAAATAGAACTGATTATTGTCTGAAATGTCTTCTTCTTCTTTTGGCTGCTCCCGTTAGGGGTTGCCACAGTAGATCAACTGTTTCCATTTCCTCCTGTCCTCTGCATCTTGCTCTGTCACACCAACCACCTGCATATCCTCTCTCACCACATCCATAAACCTTATCTTAGGCCTTCTTCTTTTCCTGTTACCTGACAGCTTCATCCTTAGCATCTTTTTCCCAATATACTCTGCTTCCCTCCTCAGCACATGTCCAAACCAACATAATCTTGCCTCTCTGGCTTTGTCTCCAAACCTTCCAACCTGGGCTGACCCTCTAATATACTTATTCCTAATCCTGTCCATCCTTGTCACACCCAGTGAAAATCTTAACATCTTCAACTCTGCCACATCAAGCTCTGACTCCTGCCTTTTTGTCAATGCCACTGTCTCCAACCCTATATAACATAGCTGGTCTCACTACCCTCTTGTAGACCTTCCCTTTCACTCTTACCGGTACTCGTCTGTCACAAATAACTCCTGACACTCTTCTCCACCCACTCCATCCTGCCTGTACTCTCTTCTTCACCTCTCTTCCACACTCACCATTACTTTGAACTGTTGATCCCAAGTACTTAAACTCATTCACCTTCGCCACCTCTACTCCCTGCATCCTCACCATTCCTCTATCCTTCCTCTCATTCACACACATATATTCTGTCTTAGTCCTGCTGACCTTCATTCCTCTTCTCTCTAGAGCATATCTCCACCTCTCCAGGGTCTCCTCCAGCTGTTCCCTACTCTCACTACAGATCACAATGTCATCTGCAAACATCATAGTCCACGGGGACTCCTGTCTGATCTCGTCTGTCAACCTTTCCATCACCATTGCAAATAAGAAAGGGCTCAGAGCTGATCCTTGATGTAATTCCACCTCCACCTTAAACGCATCCGTCACTCCCACCGCAGACCTCACCGCTGTCACACTACCCTTTTGCATAACTTATACCACTCTTACATACTTCTCTGACATTCCCGACTTCCTCATACAATACCACAACTCCTCTCGAGGCACCCTGTCATATGCTTTCTCTAAATCCACAAAGACACAATGCAACTCCTTCTGACCTTCTCTGTACTTCTCCATCAACACTCTCAGAGCAAACATCACATCTGTAGTGCTCTTTCCTAGCATGAAACCATACTGCTGATCACTAATCATCACCTCCCTTCTTAACCTAGCTTCCACTACTCTTTCCCATAACTTCATGCTGTGACTGATCAGTTTAATCCCTCTGTAGTTACTACAGCTCTGCACATCACCCTTATTCTTAAAAATCGGTACCAAAACACTTTTTCTCCATTCCTCAGGCATCCTCTCACTTTCCAAGATTTCATTAAACAATCTAGTTAAAAACTCCACTGCCATTTCACCTAAACACCTTCATGCTTCCAGAGGTATGTCATCTGGACCAACAGCCTTTCCATTCTTCATCCTATTCATAGCTATCCTTACTTCCTCCTTGCTAATCCACTGCACTTCATGATTCACTATCCCTACATCATCCAACCTTCTCTCCCTCTCATTCTCTTCATTCATCAACCCCTCAAAGTACTCTTTCCATCTGCTCAACACACTCTCCTCGCTTGTGAGTACATTTCCCTCATTATCCTTTATCACCCTTACCTGCTGCACATCTTGACTAGCTCGGTCCCTCTGTCTAGCCAATTGTCTGAAATGTACTTGTTCTTTATTTATACCATTTATCTTATTTAGTTTTTGTAAACCAGTTATTTTTCCCTTCTTTTAACCTTATCCATTGATTACCCCTTTCCCAGTTGTGACAGTCAAACTTTCCAAGCTACATCAGCTTAATATTTATTTATTTTTTTATTTTACATTTGTTGACCGGGCTAGTCCAACTGGATATATGTCCATTTTCAGTAGAGGCCTGGGGAGAAAAGCTCCAAGCATAAACAATAACAAAATTAACAATATATAACAAAGACATGTCTAATAATAGTACAGAGGTAGTATTGGTTAAAGAAAAATATAGTATTAAAATATTGACTATATACATTATGCTAAAAGTTAAAATAAATGATAAAAAATAAAACAAGTACACTAAAACACAAGTTGGGTATGAGCAACAGAGTCAAGTCCTTGTATTTATCTTATTACTATGAGAGAAAAAAAAGAGAAGTAAGTAGATTTGGAGGTGTAGGTAAGGGGAGAGGGGCAGGGGTATGAGCAGGAGGGAAAAAAAAGTTTCAGTCTGGGTTAGCACAAGGACAAAGCCACTGAGTTTTAAGATGTTTTTTAATATGTTTTTTGAATAGAGAAGTAGAAGCTAGGGAAGAAAGTTCAGGAGGGAGCTGATTCCAGTTTTTACCTGTAGTGTTTGAGAAAAGTGAGTCATCAGCTTTGTTGTTAGATTTAATCTAGGAGATCAGGAGTTTATTTGCAGAACGTAGTGTAGCTAGGTTTTTATATGGTGAAATCAGATTAGTGAGGATAGGGGTGTTATTGGGGTGGTATAGGATCTTTTGAGTGATAAGTAACTGTTGACAGAGTATATGGTTCTGCAATTCAAGCCATCCTAGTTGTTTGAGGTTAAGGCAATGGTGAGTTTGAAATGGAGAGCTTGTGATAAATCTAGCTATGCTATTATAACAGGTAGAAAGTATTGAGATGTTGTTTTGTAAACCAGTTATTTTTCCCTTCTTTTAACCTTAATATTCACCAGTAAATATGGTGCAATCTTTTCAGACAAGTCAATTGTTTTATTATTTATGTATGCACACAGCATGAATCTCAGATGCCCTTTACTAGTCCATAAATCACAAATAACAGCTCTAACCAGTTCAATAATTATTGAATTTAACTATCACTTTTATTCTTTTTCTTAGCTCTCTTACTCATCTTTTTCTGAACATTTTTCTTTCATTCACTTTTATATAGCTGATATCTAGCAAACTATAAATGCGTTTTTAAATATCTGGAATTAATTTTCTTAAACATACCTCCTTATCTCCGATCTAACACTGTTTACATTCAGATTTAATATTTGTAACTTTTCATCTAACGGTTCTTGTCTTTTTGCCAGCTACAATGGCATGAAGGGTTGAGGGCCTGACTGCAAGCTCAAGTGTTCCATGTTCAATTAGCAGCTCGGGCAATTCACGGATATGACAGAGGAAGATGGACATGCCTATCCCTGGGGAAGGTCAGAGTGAAGCAGTATGCATACTGCCACAATCACTAAAATAAAGGGTGGTGTTGCTCAGGTATTCTAAGGGCAGGCTTTCTGCCCACAAAGCCACCATCCGGTGATAATCTACCATCATATTAGCAAGTGTATGGAAGTGTTTCCTCATTCGGAAGGGTATTGTGGATCTCCATGGAGATGGAGGTCGTCCACCTCCTCTACTAGGGCAGGGGCTAGGCCTTGTAGCCAGGATACAAGTGATGGCAGAAACCACTGCTGAGGCAGTCTTACCTGTAAGATGGTCACCCCAGTCAGCTCACTCCCTGTACATTTTGGTATACATTTTTATTTCCTGTGCCTCTGGTCTCTACAGTGCTTGCATCTCTTTACTACAAAACCACAGGAAAAAATACTTGAGCTGTCTTTCACATCTTATTGTACACTGATTATTTCAGATATACATAAAACATACCTTGTTTTAGTGAGTCCATGATAAACTCACAGTTTCCAGACAAAACTTTATATTCTCTGATAAAATAATAATTTCTTAATTACCCATATTTTTTCCTTCTCCAAACTGACACATTATGCATTGTATAGTCTAATTAAGCTTTATAATTTCTGTTTTTATCAAAATTGATAATTAACTTGTTCATTATATACTCATTCTCAAAAGTCCCACAAAAATAATCTCATTGCATAAGCAAATCAGGACATTAACTTCATTAACAAGTCCCCAGTGTGACTCTATTTGAGTATAAAAAATCCACACTGCTTAATACAGTACCTTTGTCCTTAATGTATGCACATCTATAAAGTTGTACCTTTTCTGTACTACCACCTCTGGGCACACCAGTTTGCACAGAACAATCAGGCTGCACCCCTCTCTTTTTTGTTGTCCTCTTCCTTTCACTCATAGTGACAGCTTGTGTAAAGGATCTGTGCACTGTGTCACTTCCTCAGTTATCGTTTCAGTTATTATTACAGGACCGCTCCTTTATAATCACATCACAAGATCATAACAGCCTTCATGAGATTCAGCCACAGTCACAGATCCATAAGTCTTCTGACAGAAAACATACAATAAGTTGACTGTTTTGTGCTGTGTTTACACATCTCATTATTTCTCTGTACAATTAAACTGTGATAAATGGGACTCTGCCTTATCTGTCAATGCTGATGAAACAGAATCTGATAATTCCCTGTCTGCCACTGCTGTAATTTTTACACTCTTCTTCTCCACCACTTGAATGCTAGTTTGCATCACCTTTCCTCCTTACTGACCAACAGCCTTTTGACACCATCCAACAAGGAATATGAGAATTCCACCAGTGTCTTTGCTAAACTACCCCTTAGTCAGTATGGATATCACTTCAGCAATCATCTGAAAATAATCTCTGTTAAGTGAAAATAAACAGGTCAACAAAAATAAATCAATAAATGAATTTTACTTGTGTTCAGCTGGGAGCAGTTCCCATGATAACAGATGTGTACCTGTTACATTTAGAAAAGGCTTGCTGTGGGTAGCCATCATCCCTGGGATGCCAGTTATTAGAGCCCATCACTACTTGGGTCTGTGGCAAATACTGTTTCTCTTAACTGGATGGTTTCTGCATGAGAACTCAGTCTTGGTAGGTTAGGCAGCCCTCAAGGGCTGGTTTCTTTTTCCCTCTTGATATACTTTCCCACTGACAGTCTTGAATTTCTTGTTCAACAGCTATGCCTGATTGATATAAGACTGTTCCTGTGGTCTGAAGTTCATCCATGGGTAATTTTCATTTTACTGGCTTTACCTCCTCTGGGTGTCACAGTTGTCCAGGGCAAGCTTGGTAGTGGGTACTCTTTCTTCCCCGTCTCTTTTTCTTCTTAACATAAGCAGGTCGCTGTAATTGTTCTGATCCTTCCGTTGGTGTTGTACTGTGGAAGGGCTAGAAGGAAATGATAGTACCCCTCACTCCTGAGAGTGCTTCATTCTCCTCCCTGAGGGGCAGATGTTTCGGGATTGGATGGACAGTTGTTCAATTTTTGTTGCCCTGGTAATGAGTGCTTGTTAATTCTCTTCATCTCTGTGCCACTGAGAATTTCACCTGTCTCCAGTGCTCACTACATTTGTCCTTCATGGGCTTGAGCTCCACCGCCTTTTAGGTCCATGGTACGCCCTTCACAGGCAGCTTTCATAGTCCATGACCATGTAGTCAGTATTTCTAGTTAGGTGCTTCCTAGTTCTCCATCTTTTTACTGCTCCTAGAGTGATTCTCTGGTTTGTTCCATCCAGGTGGGTTTACTGTGTGGGATTCAACCCAACCACAGGACCCCCTAATGAGGGGTCATCAATGTTAGATGTACCAGGTATGTGCTTAATAAGTTAGTTGATCTACAAAGAAGGCTGTCTTCCCTCACCCAGCTGAACTCTCCATCTGGTCTGCTACTTCCCTGTAAATCTGAAAATATGTACTTCTATAGCATTTGCTAACAACTGAAGTAAAAGTCTTAATTTTTATTCTTCATGTGCCTGCTGGTAGATAAGGGGATGGGTGGCTGCTTTTATGCAACCAGACAGTGAGTGTCATTATGGTACTTATCTTCACAGATATACATCCGTGTCTAAGCATGGGAACTTCAAGGTAATAGTAGAATGATGGCTGGTGGACAAGATAAACCCAACTGTAGGGCCCATAAAGGAGGATCCTATTCATATATTGACTGATATCCTAAGAATATATATGCTGCTGCCAGCAGCTGTCAGGCTATTTCCCTTCTCTCCTCTTTCCACAACATTACAGAGATGCATACACTTCCAGTTTGTCATTATGTCAACACTCACAACTTACTATCTAGCTCTAAACTTGAATTTTCATCTGGCATGGAATAGATTTAATTCTCACTGACATAACAGAATACATACATACATACATACATACATGCAGCATTTAGCAGTGGCAGTTCTGACAGTACTTTTCTCTACAACTTGTCAAAGGCATTTAGTAACATCAACCATCAACTTTTTAGCAAGTTCTGTGGCCCTAGACTATTTCTGGATACCAGCTGATAGTACAGCAGCTATCCCAAAGGTAAATCTCAGGCTACGAGTTGGGATACTATCATCTCCCCATCTGTCAGATCATTAGTGCATTCCACAGAGTTCTGTAGTTGGCCTACTTCTGCTTTCTCTGTGTGGGAATGACATGTGGAAGTGGTGTAATGCTGACAGGAAGACGCATGCTCTTTATCTATAAACCAGCCTGTACTCCAAGTGTTCTAGGCAGCTTATAACTTCCATAAATCTCTATTCTATTCAAACTATGAAATCTGCAAATCTTAATTTGTGGAGGTCATCTTTGAAAATGGTCTCAAACTTGACCATATCAATTATATCATTACAAAAACAAAGAAGAAAAAGAAGAAGCAGACACTTTGGCAGGCTACACAAGTTCAAGGATTTCTTGATTGACTTTACCAGAAAAACTACAGCCCACACTTGTCTGCTGCCCAGCAGGAGTAAGATTTCCCACAACAACAGCAAATAAACCTGAGACATCGTATAGAAGGTCCACATGCTGTTGCTGCTGGTATAATTTCATGTTGTGACCAATATTAAGCTTCAACAAAGCTTACTTGGTTGGAGACTCAAGCTGTGGTGCCCATAGAGCATAACGATGAATGCAGTCCTAAACCTACAGCAATTGTTAGCAGGCAAGTTTCAAACTGCCCATAAAGTCCTACTTTGCCAGAAGGTGATATTGTACCTGTTAGGTTACCTTACATAACTGAATAGTCCTAAACTACTCTCTACTCTTGCAGTTTATAAATGTCACTATCTGTTAAGTTCCATTCTTTCTCATCAGATGTCTTTCCACTCCATTGATTCCTTAGCCTCCATTTTCTTCTATAGTCACCCATTTCCTGTCTCTTTTATCATCCCTACTGTTTGCCATTATTACAATTGCAATTTCAGTCTCTCCCTGCCCTCGTGTACAGTCTACTTTTCTCTCAGTCTCCGCCTGCTCTTATTATACAAGTACCTGAGTTTGCCCTACAAGGACTTAACATGTTGTGTACCTGTTCAATCTCATCACTGTGAAGCCATAGGCCTTCTCTCATTTCACTTTGAAGCCATAGGCCCTCTCTCATTTCACTGTGAAGCCATAGGCCTTCTCTCATTTCACTGTGAAACCATAGGCCCTCTCTCATTTCACTGTGAAGCTATAGGCCTTCTCTCATTTCACTGTGAAACCATAGGCCTTCTCTCATTATAACCTCCTCCTTCTTCTTGTGCTTCCGTAACAGCTTAATAGATACTGACCTTAAGTTTCTTTTACTTTGCTTTGAGAGACAAAATCTCTGGCAAACAGCAACACCATGCAAACAAGCATTATTTCCCAGTCTGTGTGAACTCAACAACCTACTCCAATTTCACTGAGCGTATTTTATTTATTACATCTTGCTTACATTTACCAAGAAGAACACCAGGTCTGCTGTCCACGTATCTGCTTTGCTTGCTTCCAGCATATTTTCTCAGCACTACATGGCTTGTGTCTCAAATGTGTGGCTGATATAATTTTAAGGATGCAAGCATTTGTACCAAGCATGAGTGAACACACAGATAACTCAACATAAAAAAAGACTTTAGGAAGCTTCAGCCACATACCTCCTTACTTAAATATACTAACTCTGAAATCATATTGACTCACAAGCAATCCAAATTTATATGCTAACACTCCATTAGGAAAAATGATGCCCAGACAAAAGATGCCAAAGGAAACTAAAATCAAGCAAAAGACATATTACTAAGTGCAAATGAGCACTTGTTTTACAAGGACTTGAAACAAAACTGCTTTTCTTTGTATATATGTTATCAACTCATATCCATAACATACTGTTCACAAGTTATATTAATAGTTTTGTGTTTACTTGGATCAGATATTGCTATTGCTGCACCAAAGGGCAGTATGCAGTAGCCCTTCTTTAAATACTGTATTTTATATTTTGTATACACCCACTTACCAAGAACACCAACTTTACTGTTTACGCATTTAAAGTTATTATCCCAAAGAAAGCCTTTCTTGAAGACTAACAACCTTAGGCATCTAGGTGGTGAGGAAATATGTATTATTTTCACAATCCATTGTTTCTGGCTCATGATAAAAGATATTCCCAGTGAAATCCACATCCCTACCACCCCCCCCCCCCCCACAAAGGTAACCACCATGAAAAACTTCTCCAAAGCTAACTTTGGGCTCCTAAAAACAGAGGTGGCTAACTTCACGGCACCCATGCAAATGGAGAATACTTGCATGACCACCGAATCATACACCAATACACTGTGTGAACATGTACACAAATGCATGGATCTCACCATACCCAATAGAACTAAGACACTCTCCTCAAAAAAAAGAAAGCCAATCTGGTGGTCCACTGGCATAAACAAACTCTACAACAAAAGGAGGAAACTGATGTGGAATAAGGTGAAGTCCCAAGACTGGAAAAACTCCCTTATCAGCCTCAACAAAACGTTGAGCTCCCTCATCAAATCCTTTAAAGCTAGCTATGAAAACAGAATTGCAGCAGATAGTAAAGACATCCACAAGGCCTTCTATAGTTATGTAAATAATCTCCACGGCAATACCCAGATTTGCTCTGAGCTACTGCACAATGGTACCTCCTATACCAAGCCAACAGATGTTGCAAGATACTGGCCGACAGATTCAGTGCTAATTTTACCCCCCCCCCCCAAGGACCAATCACAATAACAGTAGATTGCCAGGCACCCAGCATTACTGCTGCGCAGGTTAAAACAGCACTATCCAAGGCCAAGAATACAGCTTCTATGGGACCTGACAATATCCCTGGAAGTGTTCTACATGAACTACAGAGTGAACTGGCACCTCACCTTTGTGCCCTGTTCAATCAAAGCCTCACCTCAGGCTTTGTCCCTACAAAATGGCACACTGCTACAGTCATCCCTCTCCACAAAGGAGGAGAACTACAGACCCCAGGAATTATCGCCCAATTAGCCTGATGAGTCTGATATGCAAAGCTAAGGAATGCATCATAATGGACCTAATAAACAAGGATATAGGGAATCTCCAAACTCTGTATCCTACAGAGTTTGGTTTTGTGAAGGGTAGATCATGCCTGCTCAACTTGTTTGACTTCCTTGAGTCAGTCACCAGAGCTGTGGATGAAGGCAAGGTGGATCATAAAGTCTACCTTGATCTGGCCAAGGCCTTTGATACCATTCCCCACTCAAGAATCATAGAAAAACTCACTAAGCTAGGCATCAACCCCTATATCACTAGGTGGGTTGCAAACTGGCTCACAGATAGAACCCACAGTGTCTAAGTAGCTAACTCCAAGTCAAACTGCCGACCAGTCACGAGTGGAGTCCCACAGGGTTCGGTCCTGGGTCCTCTCCTGTTTGGTATCTACTTCTCTGAAGTCCAGGCCAACATGAATGGACTCTGGCTGACAAAGTTCACAGACGATTGCAAGTTAGGAGCTATTATTAACTCCCCAAGTGATGTTGACATCCTACAGAAAGACCTCAATGACACCAATGACTGGTGTCAGAACCATGGCCTTAAGCTCAATGCCAAAAAATGTGTCATCATCCCCCTTGGGAAAAACCTGGTTCCCTTGAATTACCACATTGATGGTAGTCCACGGAACACAGAAGGTGTTATAAGAGATCTGGGAACACAGGTTGACAGCAACCTTTCTTTTGACCACCACATTGCCATTGTGGTCAGAAAGTCCTTCTTTGTGGCACATCTCATTACTAAGGATTTTGCATCCAGGAAGAAAGAGTTCATTGTCTCCCTCTACTCTTCCCTCATTAGGCCAATTATTGAGTACAATGCCCCATTTGGCATGTACCTCACTAGACACCTGCAACAACTGGAGAGGCCACAAAAGTACCTCACAAAGAGGATCCTAGGCCTTAAACACTTATCCTACATGGAGAGACTCAAAAAACTCCAACTATTCTCTGTCTCATATCGCCTACTTAGAGGCGATCTCTGCTTGACTTACAAAGCCATGTCTGACCCAGCTCTGTTAGAAATGCTACATCTAAAGAAATCCCAATCCCTCCGCACCACACGCTCCAGAGACCTCAACCTCATTACCACAATCAACAGAGCATGCTGGAGGGACAGGTTCATAACCCAGAGACTGTCCATGCTACGAAATAGACTTCCCATACATGTTAAGCAGAGCACCTCACTGGCCCTCTTCAAGAGAAATCTTGATGAGTGGATGGGAAATAGAAAATTCACCCCGGGGATCACTCCAGTGGCTCTACTTAACAGAGGCACTAGGAACTAAGGTCAGGTGGCACAATGCCAGGGTAATCCTATGGGCTAGGCTTGTAAAGGCCCCAGGGCCATTAGCCTAGTACACACCTATGAACCCACGATTCAATAAACTCCATTGCATGAAGTCTACATGGAGTTTACGTGTGTGAGTGGTGAGCAGCAGTGCTAATTACCTGTTCATGCTGCATGTAAATAAGCGTAGTTTCTTGGCTAGCCACCAGGCAGGAAACCGTGGAAAGCAACACAGATAGCAGCAAACATGCAAACCTGTTTACCTATGGGCAAACTAGATGTGTGGGATTGTGAGGAATGCCACAGTGATTATCAAGGTTAGTAATATAGCAATGTATATGGTCCAAACACATTACAGGACAGTGTGTACAGTGCAAAGTATTGTGGAATCTCATTTCAGGCATCCTGTATAAAAGTATTGTAAATGCTCTGTAACGGCACATGGACTGTCATTTAAAATACACAGTCAGGGAAATGTGTGTACTGAATAGGGACACACAGAAGAATTGTAGGAATGAACACAGAGAAAGTGGACAGGTGAAACATCTTAATGTATGGCAGATGACGACATTTAAATGAAGATAATTGTAGCAGGAACACTAATCACATCAGCCTGATACAGTACAGACTGCATAGTGTAAATGTATATAATGTGAGTGTCATACAAGATGACAACAATAGAGAAGGATGTTTTTGTGCATGGGCACCCTGACATATACAATGGAGAGGACATCTGTCAGGGATGTTATCTACAATAGGGGTTAGCTGCATATTGTGAAGCTGTGCAAAATGAGTTGTCTGAATATAATTGTAATGTCAGCAGAGGTCTCCAACAGGTGGGACACATGCTTACAGGTTCATGGACTGCATTAAACTGAAGCACGCACAATCATGGACAATATCAGAATAATACCACCAATAATTCCATGCCTCTGACATAACATATGTGATTGTGAATGATCATACATGTTTCTGCCCTAATACACTTGTACAATTATTATGAGATGTCAACAATTTATAAGGGCACTCAAGCACACCATCCTGACACTGTAACATCTGCAAGAGGTGTTAAAAGGGACACTGTTACATCTGTATGTGACACTGAACAATTCAGGCTAGCTGACAGGTGTACATGATATATATATATATATATATATATATATATATATATATATATATATATATATATATATATATATATATATATGGCACAATACACAATGTCACGAATGTAATCCATGACATCACTGTTAAACAGCATGTATGTACTGTGTGCATCACTTACTAAGCAATCTGCAGACCTAGAGGACAAAATTACCATCCTCTGTCACCAAAACCTGAGAACTGGCTTGGTTTCAGTGGAGTAGAAAACAAAAGCAGTAATATCCTTGCACAAAGGTGGGCCATCAACCAACCCTGGGAAATATGGACCTATAAGTCTAAAAAGTTTCATCTACAAGGCCATGAAAAGAATCACCATGGGCCTTATCAACAAAGACATAAGTGACCTTCAAACTCTAGACCCAACCCAATTTGGATTTATTAAGGGTAGATCATGATTATTAAACATAGTAGACTTCTTTGGCAAAGTCACCAAAGGGCTGGATGAAGGTAAGACAGCACCTGTGTTGATCTGGCCAAGGGTTTTGACACAATTCTCCAGTCAAATATCACTGAGAAACTCTCCCAGCTGAGGATTAACCCTTACGTCATTAGATGGTTAGCCAATTAGCTCACTGACAGAGCACATGCTATGAAAGTTGTTGAAACAACCTCTACCAGTAGAGCTATCACCAGTGACATACCACAAGCATCTGTGCAGGGCTTTTTACTGTTTGGAATTTCTTGAAAGTCCAGGTTAAAGTATACGATGTTTACAAAGTTTGCTGATGGTAGAATATTGGGTGCAATCACTGAGTCCACCAATGATGTTTACATATTACAGGAGGGGCTAACATGTACAAATGACTGGTGCCAAAGCCACATGGTCTACAAAGAAATTCAAAAATGTGTCATTATATTTGCCTTCTGCAAAGTAGAATTCCCCACTAATTACAGCATTGACAACACAGCCAAAGTCAAGTCCAGTGGTGCAAGACCTGGGAACACAGGTAGATAGTAATCCAAACTTCGACCACCAAGTTTCCACAGTTGTAAGGAAAGCATTCTACGTTGTGTACCTCCTAAGTCAGGCCATCATATCCAGGTGTGAGGATGTTACAACACCACTGTACTTGAATCTCAACAGAACAATAATAGAGTACAGTGGTCCCTTTTGCATGTACCTCACCAGACACCTGCAGCAGCTGGAGAGACAACAGGGGTTTCTCAACAAAAAAATGCAGGCCCTACAAACCATGCCCTTTCACTGTACTCTGTATCATATAGGATGAGGTGACTTGGTCTTGGCCTACAGGCCAGTCTCTGACCCTGCCATGATGTAAATGCTTCACACCCACAAATCTAATGGCACAAGAGTCACTCACTCTAGGGATCTTAACCTAGCCTGTGACATTAACAGAACAAGCTTGAGAGACAGCTATAGTTGATAACATCAGCAGAGTCTGTTAACACGAAGAAGGTAATAGCAGTGTCCAACATGTTGCTAGAAAATGCTCTCTCTAATGTCAGGCAAGTCTTGGCCTGCACACACACACACACACACACACACACACACACCAGTTAACTGCAGTGAGATTAGAACCCCTATCTAAGTACATGGACTACAGAACTCAGTACATTACACAAGTGCCAAGGCACAAGTCTGACTTTTACAAGGCTTTAGGACAATTTATAGTGGATGACATCAACAGTGGATGTTAGACAGAAGATGTTGGTAAGCCTGCATGAAATAGATAGCTAGCCACATCCAACTGTCAATATATTAAAGTTCTGCATGTTACCAGACTGGTGTGCAATGTGTAGTATTTGGTGTTGTGTTTCCAATGTGCAGGTATACGTTAAGAGACAAGTTTACAAACTATATGCAAACAGGTGTCCACATTACTACAAGTATTGGAAATTCTGAATGTGTATTGTCATTATAAAGATGTAAATGGTATATAAGAAAGCATTTGTTATTTATTTCTGTAGTGCAGTTGATATATTTGTGAACAGGTACTGATGCTGGGAGGTAATAGATAGCTGCATTGTAAATATGTGTTATTTTCTTAGATAGCTCTTTTCTTTTGTTTATGTTTTCACATGTAGTTTCATGGCATAAAGACTAAATGGACAGTAAACAAAAGTAATACATGCTATTGTCCACTTTGCATAGCACACTGCTAAGCAACGGGGTTGCGCGATGGATAGCAAAGTGTTTGCACTTACAAGATACACACTTATACTGCTTTCTCTGTCTGTGCATAGTTAAGCAGCAAGCAAACACAAAACTCATTGATAAAATAATGAGAGTTCTGAGTACTGAGTATATGAAAAACACCTGCTGCTTAGCTGACTGTGCAGCAGCAGCTGTAAATGTATTGACACATTACTTTTGGAGCTTAGATGATGTAGGGTTCAAATCCAAGTGTATGTAATAGCTTTAAATAAGTAATGATAATGCAATGAGATAATTCTTCATACTACAGTCACAGTGCGTTAGTGTGTGTTATCTTAGCGCAGCATGTTTACGTGGCATTATTCAGGGGTAACTGCACCACTGAAGACCCATTCACCCTCACTTGGCATTGGTGCACAATGCCAAACTCCACGCAAACACAGAGGACAAAAAATGAAGGGCTCCATTGCTTTTTTGTGTACTTATGTGTATTGTGTGTGATTCTATTTTTTGACCAAATTAAAGGTGTTAAAATGGGTAGCTAGGAAAGTGGTGAAATGGGGGGCAAGTAGGGGGGAAGAACAAAGGGAAAGCAATATAAGAATGTGCAGGAAAGAAGTAGAACAGAACCATAGCTATCCACTTCTTCTACAGTGTAACATGAAACTATGGTACAAAATATTAGCTGAATTTGGACTGTCACCTCAACAAAGAGGGGTGACAACAACACAATCATTTTGTACAGCCAATTGGACTGAATGAAATGTGTCAAGAAGACACATGGGCAAATTGGAGAGCTATGTATGAGACAATATTTTTTTTGGGGGGGTAGGTGCCCTTTTTCATTTTTTAACTTCAGTAAGACAGGAATGTTGGGTAAGGGACGTAGGTATTTCTGGGTCAGAGAAGTAGTGTAGGTGAGGAAGCAGATGCAAACAAACAGAACAAACAAGACAAGCCACAGATAGAATGAGGGACACACAAGGTAGGGGAACACCATGATAAGGTTAGGGAGGGGACAACAGAAGCCCATGCCCATCAAACATGGGAAGAGTGATAATCTAGTCCTCACCCACAGGACTCTCACAACCACTCCCTAACTCATCTGGATGATGGAGTGCTTGACATCTCCTTCTCCTATGGACCATGAAAAAGAGCAGCATCTCCATCCGGTGTAGGCATACATCAATGGTTCTGTGCATGTCCCTACACACCAACCCTTACATCGCCAGCCAGGTGATAAAATCCCCACCTCCGCCAGTACTCCCGGAGGGTAGCACAGCACTAGCTGCTGGGATAGTGCTACCTGAGAGGGCAGGTAGTGCAGGGGCAGCAGAGGTAGTACTGCCAGGTTGGGTCCCAGATGTGCTGGCTGTTGGTGCCGGAGACGGTGGTGCAGGGGCAGGCTAAGCCACTGGGGATGGCCTACCTGCTTGTGCTGTAAAGCATTTTGTGATTTGCTAGAGACAGATGACTTGGAAATATTTTGACTACACATAAAGGAAAAAAACAGACAAAGGTTGGGGGTGAGAGAAAAAAAGAGACAAAATTAATATCATCATATGTGACATACAATGCATTCACAATAATACAACTATTTTATCTGGAAGTTTACATTTAGGTATACTTTCTAACAGCTGCAAAGTACAATTACACATTGTTCAAAGTAATCTTTGTAATGTGCAGATATCACACATATGCTTGGACCAGTTATACAGACTGAAGTTAACAGCAAGGCATTTATGCCACTTGTGCAGAATTAAATTTATGGAATATTTTTAAAGGATTGCACTATTTTACACTTGCTACTTGTGGTATTTGAATCCACAACATCTGACTACAGTATTACACTTGACTCCTAAAGTTGGTTTGTGCTACAGACTGAAGTATGCATACTTGCTTTTACAGTTATGATATGCATGCATACTTTGCTACAATTGTATAAAAATGATTTGTTTTCATTTAAAAGCTACAATAATACTCCTCTTGTGCTGCATACATACTCCTTGCTTCCCTAGTGTCACTGTAGATGGTCAGCATGGGCCTCCCTATTTGCAATGAGTTCTGCATTAGCTGTGTAAAGAAAAGAAGAGCACAGAAGAGTATTATGCATACCAGTCTTGCCTATATTTAGCTTTCTATCTATTATAAATTCTCTTTATTAGTATACTTACACAACTGTTGGATGTTGCCAGTTCTGAACTCATCCAGCCACTGGTTGAGTGTATCCCTATTGTGCCTTTTTAGTTCATTAAAGTGATGCCTACACTGTTCTCCAGTGCATGGAATGTCAGTCACACTGGATACAGCCTTGGCCAGACTTTTCCAAGCCTCAGACTTGTAGTGGTAGCCAGTTTAATCCCCCTGCAAAAGCCTTTGGCTGTGGTACTTTACAAGGAGTCCAATAAAGATTCTGGACTCCTGGACACCCCACCTCTGTGCCCTAAGTTGAGCACCTTCCCTTCTAATACCAGACATGTCTAACCAGAAAACACAGTGATAGATAATAATAATTTCCTACCAGTTCTTGTTATTACGTTTACTGGTAGTGCGCAAACCTGAACAATAATGCCAACTGAATTTGCACAAAAGTAGGTGGGCAGTAACAGTGCAAAACAGAGAAGAAAGCAGTTTTAGAAATTGGTAGGTTAATATGACACTTGACATTACTTTGAGAATTGTTTGCTGCTATAACTGTTAGGTGATTTAACTTTGCAGACATGCACTAGGGGCATACATTTCATGACTTGACACAGTTTTGGTTTGGCTTTAAACACTGATAAAATTGATTTTACACTGTGGTATTCAAACCTAAGCATAAGCGACAAAACATTTTCTTCCACAGCAATGATTTTCTGTCATTGCCACAGAAGTGCTTCTCAGACACAGTCGTGAATTATTTATAAATACAGATGACAGACTGATGTATTAACCATGTATGTGTGTGACCTGACAAAGTTCTTGTTTATACATTCATGTGTGCATGTGTCTTATTGCAATGTGAAGGCCATCCAAGTGCAGATAGCAGAATTACACTTTCAGAAAAGTAATAGATAGTATACCCTCAGTGGTACATCTGAACCTTCAAAACACAGTAAGGGGGTCTTATCCCTCACACATATAATTCATATGAGTTCCACTGCTAGGCATAGTTTTTGTTGTTTATAATTATGTTTAAATTGTTATAAATTATATTTAATATAATGCTAAATGGAACAACAGTACAAATGTCTGCAAGTTCCCATATTGGAACCCATAACCATGTGTATGGCAGCCCTACACTTACACTTGCTGCTACAGGAATATAGAAATAACATTTGGATATTTTTCCTGCTCATTACTATAAATTCAAGTGTAACAATAGTAAATATATGTTGAAGTTCCTGTTTTAGAACTCAGGACCATTTGTATTATCGCCCTATACTTACACCTGCTGCCATAGGAATAGTTAAATAACAGTTGGATATTTCCCTATTCATTATTAACTTCTGTGTGTTAACCACCATGCAATGCAGCTAAGCAGTATTGTGTGATGGAAAGCAAAACAATCCAACAATGTATCCTTTTTGACATTTAGAATATCTGTCCTATTTGTAGGTGTTCTGTCTGCTTCCTGTGTGGGCCACTAGTCCAGGATTGCAGAATGGTAAATATCATGCAAACGAGACAAGCAAAGCTAAACTTGTTTTAGCCTTGTAATCAGTGTTTATCAGGTGTCATCCTTAAAAGACAAAGATGGGACCTGAACCTTGATGCAACATAGTATATGCTGTGTGGATCATCGTGTTTAGAAGATATGCTACACACACACAGGTGATTCACAGATGTAGTTGATGTATTGACTGTCAAAGAAGTACATTACATTACATTTATTGTGTTTATCTGTTCCCCTGTTTGTGCTAAGCTGCACACCCCACAAATATTGGCATAAAAAAGGAAAAAGAAAAGAAATCTATAAAATAAACTACAAAATATATGTTAGTACACATGAAAGATTTCTACACAAGTCTGGATTTGAACTCTCACACCAATGATCCTTCAAAACATAGTATAAGAGTGTCTTATCCCTCTTGCCACAAAAACAGCTTTGCAGCAGAGAATGAAAATTGTTGTGCATACAAGCAAGTCCAAAATCATCCACAGTATGAACAAGACATATGACACTTGTACACATCTGATTTGTTTGTACATGTATTAATTTCAGATGTAGTTCAATGAGTGATCACACAACCATTTCTGACTATTGTTTGGAGAAATGTAGCTCTGTCTTATCTCTGTATACTGTTCAATCTTCTCTTATCTGAGCAGTAATCTGAGATTTGCAGTCTGTAAGGCATTTTGCATCATTGTCCTTAAAATATCAGAATATTAAATGGCAATAATGTAAAATGTTCAACCAATGCAGGGGGGTTAGATGTTACTGAACAGAAACTGTGAAATGTGTGATGCTTACTTACTTTAAAACATTGATACAATTACTTCTGCACTTTGTAAGTCTGCCCTGGCTGCCACACCCACTGGAGATAAGGCATTCTGAATTGCTGTTGTGTTTTCCTTCTCCCTACCAGTAATCATTAACAATTCTAATCCATTAGCAACAAACATTGAGGGTGTGCCTGCACTATGTCTACATCTGCTATATGGTGCCCAGAATTTGGGATTCAGCAGTTCTAATGAGTTCACACCTCATCTGCATCTTCACTGTGCTCACATCCCTGAATCTACACTATAAAAGGGTAACCATGTAGCTAGGGAACCTGAAGGTGAGGAGACTTGTTTATGTGAATAACATAGTTGAAGATTGCTATTACTTTGGATTTATCTGCACAGAAGACTACTGATCTTGATAAGGTAGTTAGTTAGTTAGTTAGTTAGTTAGTTAGTTAGTTAGTTAGTTAGTTAGTTAGTTATAAATAAATAAATAAATCTGCACAGAAGACTACTGATCTTGATAAGATATGATTTCATTTTTAAGTTAGATACTGGATATGCTCAGATGTCAGAAAATATTTTTAGAATTGTATTAGCAAATTATACTTTTATCTGTATGCACTTTTTAAAGGTTTACTGATGGGTATAGGCATTTTGGTCAGAGCATGTTACTTTCACAGATGCACAGCCTTGTTAACTTTCTTCTCAAGTATTAAATATTTCTCTTTACAGTTCTATTGTTATTTCTGTGAAATGTAAATGTCCTATACTGTCAATGGCACAGGGGTGTTAGCCTTCTAGAATGGCCCATAGACACTTCTAGGGGAGTGCAGGCCACAGGTATAGGTAACTGTCAATTGCATCAAAAAAAGTATGAGGCCAGACTTAGGACATTCATTTTTCTTCACTACTTTCGAAAGGTATGAATGTGTGAATCTATGATACCTCAGGCCTATTACTTGATAGAGGACACATGTATTCACATAAGTCACTGCTGTCACATCTTAAAGTCATTGCTTTAAAAATCAACCACCTTTTACATGCTTACATTACCAAGTAACAGTGCTCAAGGCTATGCCATTCATTTATATTGTTAAACTTTTTTGTTCTATTCCAGGTTTAACACGTACCTTGTAAATCCATAAGTTACTACAGTTTTAGTTCAGGGCTGACTCTGTCTGATGCTAGAGTACACAGTTATTATATGGGGTAGGTAAATATTCTGAGAGTTGCCTGGCATCAATGTTACTATATGTATGTGCATAGGATGAAGGTTTTAGCCCCTTTGGTGGTAAGTGAGTGTGCTATGCATTGCCTCTTAGCCAATACAAGGGCATATTGAGCACACCAGCATCTGTCTGCACCCATAGTAGCTGCCAGTTGCCCCTTCACTCACCTGCATGTGGCTGTGGTGACCTTGCCAGTGGTGGTGGGATGTGTGCTCCTTCCCCTTGTTGATCCTGCTGAAGCTGTTTTCTTAGGATGATGTTGTGAAGCATGGCACAGATGGTGAAGATTTCAGTGCATGTATGTGGAATGCAAAACAGAACTCCCCCAAAATGTATCTAGGCACCAGAACTGCAACCTCAGCAGCCCAAACACATGCTCTGTGATATTTCTGGTTTGAGAGTGTGCCTCATTATAGTGCTCTTCAGTTGGTGTGTTTGCATTTTTGATGGGCATCATCAGCCATGGACCTAGTGCATTCCCTAGAAAATGACTCTATGAGATATCACTCCTAGTGAACATCTGATACAGTTGGAAGTTGTGCCAGATATGTGAGTCATGGTAACTGCCTGGGTTACCAATACACACATTCCAGAGGATTTCCTTAGTGTTACACATGATTTGGCAGTTAATGGAGTGGAAGCTCTTTCTATTTATGAAGACCATTCCCAGGTCTCTGGGTGGTGCTTTGATTTCTATATGTGTACAATCTATGGCACACAGTCCTTCAGGGTAGTGTGTTACAGGGTAGAACTCTTTCATATTTGTGGCCCAGTCCTCAGGTGTACAGAGGGGTCTATATCATAACCGTGAAACCTCACATAAGCAAATACAGAAACGTCAACACATATTGAGCGAACCGAAAAACACCAAATGGCCTGAACCATGAAAATCAAAATGTCGAATCGGCATAGTTGGCCAACCCCACCACCTGCTATGTACTACCTACCCAAACAAAATAAATAATCCACATACATACACTTAACAAAACCCTACTTCTAACCCTAAACTAAAGCTCACATATATTACTACGTATGCACTTACCTTAACTCGCCCCTTAACCCTAAGGTCCATAACTATTGCACAACTACGTTAAGGAGCTATACCCAAACAAAATAAATAATCCACATACATACACTTAACAAACCCCTACTTCTAACCCTAAACTAAAGCTTACATATATTATTATGTATGCCCTTACCTTAACCCGCACCCTAACCCTAAGGTCCATAACTATTGCACACTTACCTTAAGGAGCTATACTGGAGAATGGCCAACTATGACGATTCAACATTTCGAATTTTGCACTTCAGGACATTCGGTGTTTTCGCGGTTCGCTCAATATGAGTCAACGTTTCCGTATTCTCGCTATTGCGGTTTCGCGGTTGTAATAGGTAAACATACAGAGAAAATATATGTGGTCACTGGGATGTTGAAACATAGCATTCAGGAATTGATGGAGGATCCTGGATGCTGATTCCTGTGACACCCTCAGCACTTCCCATGTTGGTCTCTGAAAGGTTCCTGTAGCTAAAAGTCTAAGTGCTACTCATACCTTTGTCTCCACTGGTATTGGTTCCCCTCTGTTTGCTCTTGCTCCAAGTTGAAGTCCACAGAGGTGGAAAGTTCCTGTAGTATGTCTGTATCCACCCTGTAGCACTCTACAATTTTCAACTCATGCAGATTGTGATAAATTAAATGGGGTCTGAAAACTCTTCTCTTTCTTGGCCATGGTCTATTAGCATTAGCAGCAGCATAGACTTCAGCCTGTTGCACATACAGATGAATTAAAGCAAGAGCAGCCTCTAACATTCTTTCTGTGTAGACTCCTTTCCATGGAATTCACAGGGAAAACCAGCACTGAATCTACACGGTTGCTTTATAGCTTGTTGAATAGCTCCTCCACCTTGGATTGGTTGATCAGCATACAGTTCAGCTGTTTATGCTGCAATTAGTATACCATGGCTTTTACCATGTTTGCATGCCTCGACACACTGTGTAGAGCTGCTAACTGAATATAAAATAGTGCACTATCATGTGCCCATCATGCCAGAACACACACATGGTTTTAACAGCTAGTCAGTGGTGGCTCGTGATATTGGACTGCAGGACTGCAGCCCCCCAGCTGTGAACCACAATGGTACAGTCCTCCAGTTCTCCAAATCTGCCATACAAAGTGAATCCGGACTGCTGTCTTACCAGTCCGGATTCAGGAAAAGGAAGCAGACTGCTGATTCCCCAGATGTCTGTGCGGTGCTAACTGCATAGACTGGAAGGGGATTGGACTGCAGAGTCAGCAGTCTTGGACCATTCCAGGAAAGAGCTGTGAAACTGGAAGTGTGCAGTCCGGTGTGAATGCAAGCTTAGAAAGCTACTGAGTCTTGCTGTGGATTACTAGCTTAAAAAGCTATCGAGTCCTGCTGTGGATTACTTTGCAGGTATCAGAAAGCAAACTGTGGATTGGTATTGTATCGGAAGCAAAGCTGCTGCAGGAGCTTGGAAAGCTGTGCATTGGATGGAAAGCTGCTGCAAGAGCTTGGAAAGCTGTGCATTTGGCAGGTACGAGACTCCAGGATGGAAAGGCATGTGTGTGTGTGTGTGTGTGTGTGTGTGTGTGTGTGTGTGTGTGTGTGTGTGTGTGTGTGTGTGTGTGTGTGTGTGTCCCACTCAGTGAGTACTGGTGGCTAGAAAGAACTCAGAATACTTGAACCCTGTACCTTTGCTACAGGTAACAAGAGCCTGAATTCCCTGCCCACCACCATTTGTGAAACTTTTGGACATTTTTGCCTCAAATTTTCTTCTGTTCTGTTCCTTGTAAAATCTGTGGTTTCTGAGTGTTTAATCCCTTAAAGAGTTGATGGTGCAGTGGTAGCATTGTTGCTTCACAGCTAGAGGTTCTCTGGTTTGATTCTTGGCTGGGGTGCCTTCTGTATGGAGTTTGCATGTTCTCCCTGTGTTTGTGTGGGTTTGCTGTGGTGTCCTCCAATGTTACAATTTCTCCCTGGGACTCTGCTGAAAATTGGCTTTTGTTCCAAGTCAGTCTTTTCTGGTTAACAAATGTTAAACAAATAAAATTGACAGGCATTTGAATTTCAGACTTCATATTCTTCAGAAAGTACATATTAACACAAACCCATTTATTCTAGCAAATTTCTAAGTTTATAAGATGAATATTTGAAATGTGTCCCTATTTTTGGGACTATATTCCCCCATTATTGGCTTCATCCAGGTTTTTTGTGCTAAGGTTGAGAGCTATGGTGAGAACTGAATTCACTGAATATGTTTGAGGGTTGTATTCCCCCATTACTGACTTTGTTCAGGTGTTTTGTGCTAAAAGGTTGACAGCTATGGTGAGAAATTAATTCACTAAATGGTAGCCATTTAAGTTTCAGTCTTCTTCTCTTTCACAAAACAGCTGATTTAGCATAGTGGTATGTTGCTCTGATTGTTTTGCACAGGGTCCTGGGTTCAAGTCTTGGGAGTGAAATGCATGGTGGTAACACAGCATTTTATTCTAGCAACTTTCCAAGATTATACAAGCAATGTTTAAAATGTGTCCCTGGTTTTTGGGCTTTTCTCCCTCCCCTATACATTTTGGCATTTTCCAGATTTCTTGTGCTGCAAAGTTGAGAGATATAGCTGAGTGTCGAGTAGATTTTACAAGGAGCTGAGAGCTGCAGGGGAAAAAAAGTTTAGTGCTGCTTATGCTAAGACTGCTTGCATTGTTAATAGCACAACAAGTAGTGTACTTGCTTTTGATGCAGAAGGCTGTGGGTTCTACTCCCACAGTATGTAGATGCATTGCTGATATTATACTGTATTGTAAACGGGGTGGATGCTGCCATCTTGATAATGTCCTCTTTGGCGAAGATACCTAGTAACAATGAACCCATCCATTATTTGCCATCCATTCCCTATTGCAATATTACTAGCTTATCATTTTTTTATGTAATATAGTCAATTTATTCTTCAAGGGCAACAGGCATTTTATTTGTAGATGAAACAATGAAATATAAAGTTGTTTGCTAGCAGCAAGCTCTTCATTAGTTACAGATCTTTTTAATGTGGAATTATTTAGATGACTTTTACTTCTGTAGAGATTGTGCATATTTACTGATACTGGTGGATTGTAGAAGTTTGAGTAGACTTTTACGATGGAAAGTTCTCAATTGGGCAGTTTTGTCATTATTGGTGCATGCATTTTGTTTCATTGTTTACTGGAAAAATGTTCAAAACAATAAATTTAAAACACCTTCTAACAACTGTACTGTATTATACAAGGAATATAATTTAATGCAATCAGGAAGGTGTATCGCAGAACACATGTATGTTTTGTGTGCAAGGGGCCTATTATTTGAAAATAGCCAAATGTTAATCTTTATCTGCCACTAGCCAAATGTATTTTCTTTGGATGTGGGTTTCAATGCTATTTCAATGAATGTGAGTTTCAAGGGCCGAGAAGTTTTAATGCTAAGTCTGTTTTCATTGTGAGAATGCATTGCTTTGTTTAGCAGATGTCATGGTGTTTGTCCTGTAAAATGCAAAATAAAACTTTCAAATGAAGTCCAAATCATCGTAGAAGCAAAGCAGTATGCACATTAGTGTTTATGGTAAATGGGGTGAAATAGCTAAGTAATGGTTCATTGGAATGGCTGCAGGGGGGAGGCTCCATTCAACCATGATTTTGTGAGGGGGAAGGGCGGCAAACTCAAAGACAGCCCCAGCTGAACTTATACCTCTCAACTGTCCAGATTTTCACAGAATGAATAGATTTTTGCTTCTTATTTTTGGTTTGTTCCTCATAAAATTTGTGGTTTTCTGGCAAATCATTTAGGAATTAAGTCACTAAATAATGACAGACACTGAGATTCAGACTTCATAACCTTCAGAAAAATGCATGCTAAAGCAAGACTTGTTATTCTATCAACTGTCTCAGTTTATACAAGAGCAATTTTTAGCACCGTTTACATGTTCCCCCAATATACTTGGCCTGCATTAACAGGTTGAGAGGTACGTGCAAATAAATTGATTTATAGAATTAGGCATATCCAAACCTCTCAACTGTCCCTGAT
Organism: Protopterus annectens; assembly: GCF_019279795.1. Lineage (NCBI taxonomy): Eukaryota > Metazoa > Chordata > Ceratodontiformes > Protopteridae > Protopterus > Protopterus annectens. The sequence continues at coordinate 92,592,907 of NC_056751.1, forward strand.
CTTGGCTCAAAATGTTGCTCTTCCCCTAATAATTCCTCCGTAAAATGGCAATTTTGGAAGAAAACGTGGAGGGTTTACAATTAATAAATAACTGTAGTAATTATAAATTACTTTTATTTCAGAAATGCATGTAGACTCTTTTATTTTGTCAGCTGCTCAAGTTAGCAGTACTAATATTTTAAAAAGTGTCCCTTCTTTGATAGGTTCATAGCTGTATTGTGTGGCTATTTTATATTTTTGCATCACATTTTTGGTCCATTTTTCATAAAATTTAGTTTTTTGGCAAATTAGTGGCAAATCATTAAAGACTGAAGTTAGAAAATAATGACAGACATTTGAGTTTCAGATTTCATACTTTTCAGAAAATTCATACTAATACACAACCTACTATTTTATTATCTTTCTAAGTTTATAAGAGCAATATTTAAAAATGTTCCTTATTTTTGGGCCTTTGTCCCACTTCTGTGTATGGCTTTGTCCAGATTTCTTGCTCTGAGGTTGAGAAGTATGACAAATGTGTCCAGGCCAAGCACCCCACTCCCCCATGTAGTGACTCTTGATGTGTCCAAGCAAGGCAAGGAGCAGTTATACAGTGTAAATATGCAGAGTATCCCCCCATCCAAGGTAGACACAAGTACTACAGTGGCTTTTCATCTGTCCTTGATGTTGCAGAATGTTCTGGTTTCTGTCATATTTTTATACTGTTGATTTATGCTTATTATTATTCAGAAAGTGCCTGTTACTCTGTGTTTAAGTAGCAGTGGTTTAATGACCATCAGGTAAGCTTGTCTGAGATTGTAAGATGCAAGTACGCTTTTAATAAGCATACTGTTAAAGGACTGCCAACACTGAAAGCCTTTCTGCTGTTGCCATGCAGAGAATATTTACATAACTAGATAACGTATAAGCCTTGGGTATTGAAATGCATATGACAGTATTTGTAATAAAGGACAGGATTACATTATTTTAAGAAGCTCATTACATTTGTTGGAGACTTGCAGTCATCTTTGCAGGCTTTACCTGCAAACTAAACAGAATGCCAATCTACGATGTGTGGCCCATAACCTGTGCAGTAATCCTTTAAGCCGTGTATCTTCAGCTTGTTTTTTGTTTGCTTTTCATTTTTTACTTTGATCATGTTTTCCCCATGAAACAAGTAGATAGTTGTCAGGCAGCAGGTCTTTTTTGGATAAGAAACATTTTTACAAGTGGGAGTATCACAGAGATTGCTATTTTCAGCATGTTACTTGGTACTTTTTATAAACTGAATATAAATTATAATTAGAACTGCAGTGCAAGGAGAAATGGTTTGAGTTGAGTGCTGCTTGTTTTTCTTATACTTGATTTTGACTGGCATTCCAGTAATGTATTTAAAAAGCAATTTATTTTTTCATGCCTCACAACCTTTTTGTTTCCATTTAGATATTAAGTAAGCTGTCATGCAGCCAATGCACTAATTTTTTTTTTCTTCTACGCTTCATTTTGTCTTGAATGGACTCTCATAATTACGGTTTGGCACCCAGGGCAGCGTATTTAATTAAAGTTACAGTTTTTGTGGTTGTGATCATAGCTCCTCTTGTTTGTAATTGGCCGCACCCCTTCCCATTGACCCCACCCATTCAGCTGTCTCCTGCAGCCCCCCTTTGATTTGAAGTCACCAGCCGCTACTGCAGCTAGTGAAGGGTTTTACTGAATTTTCACCATTATTTTTTCTGCTTCTGTTTTCTGTATCTTCTGTTTTGCCAGCATATTATTCTGTTTTAAATGTTAATTAGAAGATATTTGTTCCTCCTTCATTCTAACATAGGCATCATTACAGAGATTTCTCTGAGCTTAATTTGTTGGCATTGCTGCTAAAGTAGACTTTTAAAGACTTAAGTCAGCTGTGTAAACGTGTATATTATCCTTTTATATAAAGTTCTTTCCTTTTCACAATGTTATTGAATGGATGAGATCACTTGCTGAATATCTGTCTTTAAATATAATTCTGTTTGAAAGTTTATGAAGTGCTCCTCTTCTGTAAAGTTATTTAACCACCAAAAATGTAATAAAGTTAAATATAAATTATAATTAGAACTGCAGTACATGGAGAAATGGTTTGAGTTGAGTGCACTTACACTATAACTGCTGAGATTCCAAAAACAATGAAGCAAAATGAGTAAATCCCTTCTTAGACTGAAATTTACTATCAAATGAGAAAGGAGTGAAAGAAGACTTTGTTATTGTGTAAATATATTTTTCTTAGAAGCATTTGTTAGGAGCTGCTTACTTGATGAACCTCTTGGATAGACAAAGTCAGATTTACAGAAAAGAAGATTGTAAAAGAGTTGCTCTCAGTGTTAGTGACTTACTTTAGTGTAAGGTCTATCTATAAACAGCCTCACTAACCGAACCAGATTCCAAAAGACCTGCTCTCAGTGTATGTGGTCACTTACACTGAGAGCAAGTCTTTTGGAATCAGGCCCAATGAGTTTTTGGTAGCTGGAAGGATGTCAGGCACTGGATCTAACATGGTATGGTTTCAAAGCAAGAACCTGTCAAAAAGCCATATATGAACATCTGACATTTTCCATGTAGAAGATTAACATACATTCTACTAACTAACCTTAGAAGGGGATCACAGGGTACCTCAGAAGGGGTCACAGAGTAGCAGCCTATCTAAAAATGGATTAGAAATAGGACATAAATAGTGCTATTACATTGCATTTGCTGTAAAGAAAGAGGTGGTATGCATGAAGAACAAATAGCCTCAGTTCTGAGACCGGTCCTCGTTTAATATCTATATCTGTAATAGTACATAGGTAGCATAAGGAATGGTATGTCATTTTTAGATGATACTAACAGCTAATACCTCTGGCATATCCAGAACAAAAGTCAGAAAAGAAGGAGAATGGATTTGCAAGAGTGGAAGAATGGTCCAGTACTCAAATATATGCCTTTAGCGGGGAAAAACACTCAGCAGCATACTTGGGTACCAAAGGATAATGGAGTGCTAACAAGAAATATAAAAATAGATTTGAGTTACTTCTAGCAGCTGATGTTGCAGTAGGGCAATACTTTGTGACAAGGCAGTAAGAAGTCTAGAAGGATACTGTGATTCACAGGGAAAGGCAGCTACAGTAAAAATGTGAAGTTAATCATCCTTTGCATAGTGGGTGACACTGATTGCTTTGCTTGAAATCCTGCCTCCACAAAGAATTAGTAAGCATGAAATATGTCTGGACAGGTGCAATAAAATGGTATACAGTTTATGGCAGAAGGCATATGAAGTAGGATTGCAGAGTTTAACATGTATACCCTGGAAAAAAAGAAGTGAGGCAAGGGACATAACAGAAATTTTAAAATGATACCTTTCAGTGAAAGATATATACAACAAAGTAGGTTCATAGGTAGGTACTGGGCTATCTGCCCGAAGGCATATATTAGCCCAGCCACATTGTGCGGTGTTCACCGCCCCTTTGGTTAGTTTCCTAGGCCCTTGATCTAGCAGCTAGTACCCTTGGCCCCTATATAGTAGAGCTGTTGGTATGATCCCAGGTGTGAACTTTCTGTTACCCATCCACTCGTCAACGTTCCTCTTGAACAGTGATAGTGAGAGGCTTTGTCTTATGTAGATTGGGACCTTGTTCCATAGCAAGGGAAGTCTTTGCGAAGGGATTCTATCCCTCCAGCATGTTCTATTCATTGTTGTACTGAGGTTTATATCCCTAGAGCATGTAGCTCGAGTAGATTTGGTTTTGCTAAGATGGAGCATCTTCAACAGTTCTAGGTTGGACATGGCTCTGTATGTTAGACAGAGATCACCTCTGAGAAGGCGGCATGCAACAGAGAAAAGCCTTAGTTTTTTCAATTGTGCTGCATAGGGCAACTGTTTGAGGCCAGTAATCCTCTTAGTGAGGTACCTCTGTGGTCTCTCCAGCTGCTGGAGATGCCTAGCCAGGTACATTCCAATTGGTGCATTGTACTCAATAATGGGTCTGATGAGGGAAGAGTAGAGGGGCACCACTACATCCTTAGATCTTGATGCAAACCCTTTCGTGCTCAGATGGGTCACATAGAAGGATTTTCTAACCACCTTGGCAACATGGTTATCAAAGGAAAGCTGACTATCTACTTGGGTCCCTAGATCCCTTATTACTTCTTCAGATTTCAAGGGGTTACCTCCTATGTGATAGTTCGTGGGTACTCTGTTTTTTCCAAAGGGGATTACTACGCATTTTTTAGCACTTAGCTTAAGACCATGGCTTTGACACCATGCATCAGTCTCATTAAGGCCCTTCTGGAGGATATCCATGTCAGAGGGAGACTCTGTTATAGCACCCAGTTTGCAGTCGTCCACAAACTTGGTCAGCCACAGCCATTCAGTGCTTGCCTGTACTTCTGAGTAGTATATGCCAAACAGGAGGGGCCCCAGGACAGAGCCCTGAGGCACACTGCTCATTACTGGTCTGGAGTCGGACATAGATCCCGCTACTCTTACTTTGTGGGATCTTTCTGAGAGCCAGTTTGCGATCCATGTTGTGATGTAAGGGTTTATGCCCAGGTTGGTGAGTTTATCAGTAATACCCGAATGGGGAATGGTGTGAAATGCTTTAGCAAGGTCAAGGTAAGCCGTGTGTACCTCCTTTCCCTTATCTATAGCCTGAGTAACTGCCTCAAAGAAGTCCACCATGTTCAGGAGGCATGATCTGCCCTTGACGAAGCCGAACTGTGTGGGGTCAAGTGTTTGGAGGTTCCCAATCTCTCCATTTATGAGTTCCATAATGATTCGCTCCATTGCCTTACAGATCAGACTGGTCAGGCTTATTGGTCAGTAGTTCCCAGGGTCAGTTGTGGGCCCACCCTTATGCAGCGGAACCACCGTGGCTGTGCGCCATTCTATGGACACATATCCTGTCGAGAGGCTGAGACTGAACAGGGTATTCAGATGCGGGGTTAATTCATTTTGGAGCTCGCGTATGACACAGCCTGGGACACCATCTGGTCCCATGGAGGCAGTGTTTTTAGCTTTAGATAGAGCCTTATTAACCAACGTATCAGTAATAATTGGAGTTACCCAATCCCCTGGAATAGTAATAGGCCCTGTAGGTGGTGGGGGGGGGAATTTGCACCTAACCTGTCAGCCAAGATGTTGGCAATGTCAGTGGGGTCAGTGTATTTTGTTCAATTTTGTACTAGCTCAGAACAGACCTGAGAGTTGCCATTTAGGTTTTTGACGTAACCATAGAAGGCCTTATGGTTATCCTTGGCATCCTTGACAACTTTCTTTTCGAAATTGGCTTTAGTTGACTTGATGAGGGCCCTCAGTTTCTTGCTAATGCTGATCAGAGATGATTTTTTCTACTTGAGATTTGGCCTTTTTTTGTAGAAATCTCCTCCTTTTATTGTATAGTTTGCTTAAGGCTAGGGTCCACAAGACTGGTTTCTTCTTGCTTGAGGAAGGAGTTTATTTGGGATAGCACGGTCCATGCAATCCTGAAGATGTATATAAAGTGCCTTGATGTAGGATTCTGCATCCTAGATATCATTATCCTTCTGCAAGGGAATAGTGAAGCTTTCCACTTCTGATGCAAGTAGTTTGAAGTTTGCTTTGGAAAGGTTTTTGGGGAAACAATGTGAAAACAGAAGTACTCAAAAGTAATGTAAGAAAGTTTTTTTTATGTAAATGATTATATTTTATTTATCTATCTACTTATCTGATAAATAGCTAAGTAGGCTAGGTTTTATTGTTTTATTTTGAATTTGTTAACCAGGAAAGAGCACTGGTCTCATTGGACCATTTCCATTTCAGCCTGGGGCTAAACACAATAACAAAATGCAATATATACATATTATATTCAAAGGGAAAATCAGAGTTGGCTTGAGGGAAATAAAGACAATAGATAAATATATACAGAGTGACTGAAAAAAACTTAATATATACATGCATTATACACAGAGTGGATATCAGAGCTGGCATACTGAAAGAATCACAACAAAAACTACAGTCAGACCAAGCTTTGTACAGCGATGTAGGTTAAGAAGATGTTAAGTTATATGACCAGAGAGAGAGAGTAGCTGCATTTTCCTAAAGTCTTCTAATGTGGTTTTAGTTCTGATTGGAAAATAGGGCAAGAGGAATGATCTGTAAGAACAGAAGTGATATTCCCACAGTTTAGGACCAATGACAGAGAAAGTATGGTTTGTGCACTGAAGCCTAGTTTGGGAGGTTTAAGGAGAATATCTGAGTGTTTGAGACATCTAAGGTTGTATGTTGGTGCATTTCTAAATAATCTGGATGCTAATTGGGGATGGTCTCATCCTTGCTACATTTAAACAGCTTAGAGACAAGAAAAAGGTCAGCACATTATTTCACAAGTAGCCAATTAGCTTTTTCAGTGGTTTTGGAGTGACTTTCATTTCTTAGAGAGAGTGATGAATCTGCATATAAATGGTTTGAATAGCAGATGGAGTTTTTTTAGAGGTTGCTGCAATCAGAGGGAGACATATGCTAACCAAGCTAATAGTGGCAGTCCAACAGTGCCTGGAAAAAAGTGGATATGCTATTAGCCCAGTATAAAATTGTGTGTGTGTGTGTGTGTGTGTGTGTGTGTGTGTGTGTGTGTGTGTGTGTGTGTGTGTGTGTGTGTGTGTGTGTGTGTGTGTGTGTGTGTGTGTGTGTGTGTGTGTGTGTGTGTGTGTGTGTGTGTGTGTGTGTTTCAGTTGGAGATGGACATTTAGGACCTTTTCAGCCTGAGCCAAGCATACATATAAACAAAATCATCCATACCTTTTAGAGCAAGAAATCTGGACAAAGCCATAAATAATGGGGGGAACAAAGGCCCAAAAATAGGGTTAATTTTTAAATATTGCTCTTGCAAACTTAGAAAGTTGACAAAATAATGGGTTTTGCATTAATATAAATGATTGGGAGGGTATGAACTCTGAAAATGAAATGTATATCATTATTTTCTGACTTCAGTCCTCAATGATCTGCTAAAGCTTTGTCAGAAAACCACAATTTTATGAGAAGCAGACCAAAACAGGAGGAAAAATCTGGACATTCTGTGAAAATCTAGAAGTTGAAAGGTATGAAATTACCTTTTACAAAAGATAATTAAAATCTTACAATTTTAATTCTGAGCATAACACAGAAAATTATGATCACGTTTCCATTTTTAATGAACTTTTAAAACACAAGAAAGGAGACAAACAAATGCAAAATCCAAGTGACAAGCGGGCCAAGCTCACAGGAGTCACAAAAAAGAAAAAGTAATCCACTCTTCTGTCCACTTAACGCAGGTTTAATAAAAAGTACTACAGCGTTTTCACTACTGAAACACAGTAGCTTCTTCAGAGTAAAAAAACATACATACATACATTTTTAATGAACTGTTATAGCAATGGATGTTAAGAAATTCAACTTGATAGCAAACCATGATAGTTTTATTTCCTTTGGACTCCTTCTACCTACTGACCATCTGTTTGATTTCCACAACTCTCACCATTCATATCCTGCCAGATAAGAGCCAGTCACAATGCAGGCATCATCCTATGAGCCATTAAGGGATTATTTTAATGCTGTGATTTGATATCTACATGCCAGGTAAGCACACAAGGGGGTATGTGCAATGGATGCAGCATGAGGCTGTCACCTACCTGTGGAAGTGACGTAACCCCTTAGGCAGTCTCACCCTCCCATCTTCAGTGGACAGATCCCTCTAGGTTACCCAGTCTGTACTGGAGAGTCATCAGCAGGAGATGCATCTCACGACATGCCCTTCACCCTTCTACACCTGCTAGATTCTCTGTCACTATTCAAACCCATGCAGCCTGAGCCATTTATGAAGGCTGCATCCCCCTATGGTGCTAAGCCAGCTAAGTGCAGCTTGAGAAGCTACTTTCTCGATATCCATTTTGAACACATAAATGGTTATAATAAGGTATCTGATCAAAAAGTTTTGTACAAGATAAGGAGCTTTAGCTCCACCAAAAGAGCTTGCATGGCAGTACAAGGTCTGTAACAATTTTTAAAGATTTTTATTAAATAGCATTGCACATCTCTTCTCACTGCCATTAGCATGACTGTGTATGGTATGCTACAGTTTTGAAGGGGTATGAACCGCTTTTGTGTACAGTGCCCTGCTGACTGCCATGTTTGTCACAGCATGAAGATGGCTTTCATTTTTTAGTGGTGAGTTTCATACAAAAGAACCTGGCTACAACAAGCTTAAACCAAGCTATAACAAGATTCTTCTTTTCTCATTTGCAGAGAATAATTAAGTTACTCCGCGCCATCATTGTCATTAATTCCCTTGCTCCAAATCACCTAGAGGCAAGGTTTGCACACCATCTATTATTTATTAAATATCTTGATACAGTGGTAATAACACAGGCTTACTTAATCAGCAAGACAACCACAGGCAGTCATTGGTCTACTGAACAACATTCGTAGTAACAAAGAAGTATGCAGGTTTAATGCCATCCGTTAGGAAGATTAGATTTAGATGCAAGTCTGTGAAGGGTGAAAAAACAGGAGAGGCCAACAAGGGTTTATATTCTAACCTGCAACTCACAAACCCTTTACAGCCACAGACTGTGATTAGTTGGCCTATGAGTAAGGCTGGGAATATTAATAGGTTTTGCTTAGGTCTAGTTTCCATTGCCAATTGATTTTAAAAGGTTGTGTTAATCTTGGAAAAGGCTTTTTTTTAGCTACAAGAAGGCCAAATGATGGCCTCATAAGTGTAAGTACTTCTTGCTCCTGTGAGCTGAACATTTTAATGGGGGCTCACTAGCCAGAAGAGGCCAGAATTCTTTGTGGGGAATGTTAAACATAAAGGTTGCTAGTGGGACAGCTGCTGTCCCAGTCAAAGGTAGCCAGCTGACTTTCTACTGTAATAAGCAGTACTTTGACCAGTCAAAAAGATAAATCTACATATTTTCTTTAAAGCTGTCTAAAGGAAGTTGGTTTTAAGAGATTAGTGCAACTACTGGAAAAGCTGTTCAAAGTTGCAAATGAACAGATTAAGACACGGGGCTCTTCTAGCTTTTGGAGTAGGAAGGTTAGATAATTTATACCGAAGCTTATATTAATTAAGGTGTCATCCAAAATTCATGATTAAAGAGGGCTTTAAAGAAGACAGGTGAACAAGCAATGCTGCCAGCTGCTTGCTCTGGGAATCTGCTCATCTGAGCTGCTTAGGAAGTTAACAACAGTGATAAACATTAAATCTTTATAACATAGTACAATTCCAGAGGCCACTACTGCAGATTTCTTTGAATTAACAGGAGATTTACTATGATGAAACCAACACCAAAGAGCATTAGTGGTTTTTAATAGGTCTCAAGACAAAGAGGTTATCTGCATGCACAGTTATGTTAATCTTATGTAAGCTTCTGGGAATATTAATTCGGAAGAGGAAGACATGGTTTGGTCCCAGAACTGAGCCCTATGGAATACCAGATTCAGAAGTATCTATGCCTCAATGAGAGGACTCTGAGATAACCGGAAATAAACAAGCAGATAGTAATTCTAGAATGATTTGACCATTTCATATTGAAAGCCTACATCTACCACTTTGCCAAGCAGAAAAGAGTAATCCCCAAATGTATGTGCACATGTTATAGCTATAATAATGGCATTTGTGAGCATCCCCCCTTGTCATCATAATCATCAACGGCCCCCTTTTTCCCATTTTCAACATGCAGTCAGTGTGTTGTGTCAACTGTCGTCAACTCTCTCACTCTCAATTCAGTGCCACTCTTCTAGCTTTTTGACAGTCCTGCCTAACTGTCACATGTCTTCTCTCACACAATCCATCCATCTATTTGTTGGCCATCCTCTTTCTCTTGCCTTCTTCCTGTCTGTCCAAGATTGTTTTCTGCTTTCCTATATGCCCAAACCAAGGTAATCTGTTTTCTTTGATCTTCTCTGCAATTGGGGCTACTTGGGATTCTGCTCTGATTTCCTAATTTCTTCATCTGTCTCCCAGTTTGCATCCTACCACTCATCTCAGGCACTTTATCTCCATCATCTCTAGCTTTCTCAACTGCTCTGCCTTCACTGCCTAGGTTTCTGTACCATACAGTAATACTGACAGCACCACTGTTTTGTACACCTTACTTTTCAGCTTTTTTGGCATTCTTCATATACCCACTACCCCTTACACTCTGTGCCACTTGGCTGCAGCCCCTCTGATTCTAGCTTTGACCTCCTCATTCAGATTTCCCTTCTCCTCAACCACTTCTCACAGATATTTGAAGCTATTAACATGTGCCACTATTTTTCCTTCTGTCTCATCTCTCAGCTTCTTCTAATTTACACCTTTTGCTGCCATTACAACTGTCTTATCTGTATTCAGCTACATCCAGTGTGCCTTCAGTTTTGTATTTCATTCCCCTATCATTTACTGAAGTTCTTGTTCAGAGTCTACCTGTAATGGCACACCATCCACAAACAGCAACGTTGTCGATCTGTCCCCTCCAACCTTTTTGCGAATGTAGTCCAACACCAGTATGAACAGCAGTGGACTCAGAGCTAAACCCTCATGTACACCCACTCCCACTAGTAACCCCTCTGTGAATATGAACAGTTTGTACTTGTGTCATTGGGTTGTTGTACATAGCCTGCACTAATTCTACCAATGTTTTTGGGACTGTGAACCATTGCTGGACTTCCCAAATCAGCTTTCTTGGGACTGTGTCACATACTTTCTCCAAGTCTAGGAATGCTTATCTGCCTCAGTACAAACATTGGGGTGATTGAGCTGCATCTTGATCAGAAACTGAACTGCTCATCTCCCATCTTACTTTCTACCCCTCTGTGTATTCAAGTATCAATTCCCCCCTCTCCAGAACTTTCAGGCAGTGTGACATGAGTTTGATACCTCTATACTGCCCACAGTTGTGAATGTTCTCTTTGTTTTTGCAGACTGGAACTAGTATGGTTATTCCCCAGTTATCTGGGATATGCCTTTCTTTCCATACTGCTATGAATACCCTCTGGAGCCATTTCTCCTTTAATTCACCAAATTTTTGTGGGGTTTTCTTCATTCAGAAGCTGATAGAAGTACTCCTTCCATCTACCTTTGATGTACTGTGGACTGGTAAGCAGGTTGTTGCTGGCATCCCTCATGAAGGGTCTCTGATGACTGCCTTCTTTATCTTATTTTCTTTGTCTTGCAGCCTGATAGAGTTTCTTTGTGCCATCTACTGACTTACTTTCCAGAAGCTGATAGAGTGCCTCTGATACCTTGTTCTTTGCTATTGCAACTGCTCACTTAGCCTTTTTGTTAGCCAACCAGTATTCCTTCTTAGCCTGGTGAATATTTTCTATCTCCCACTTTTTCCTGCATTCCTTCTTTCTTTTGGTGACTTCCTGCACTTCTGCATTCCACCACCAGCTTTTGCATGTAGCTTATTTCCATACCTGGCTCGGCCACTTCTGTTCTATAGTTCTCAAACATGCTGCTTTGAGGAACTGTTATTCTTCTTCAAAAAGGCGCAGCTACTCCTTGGCAGAGCATTTAACCCTGGTCTCCCAAGTGACAGATGGAGATTTTCACTACTATACTAATGAGCAGTTCCGTATCATACTAATTTTGATTAGGTTTATAACATTATAAGTAGCAGTAAGCATGCTGAACCATTTAGGAAAATCATGCTGTGCACTAATTAGCAGATCATACTTCTTTAAAATGTAGTTTCATAGCATTTTTTACTAGGCTATTGATCTATGAGGATATTTAGAAGCCTAGCCCTGTAATTCTTATGACGTTTTTAGCCCTTATAATTTAAGCACAAATAACCCAGAGCAAGGTAGAACTGGGACAAGGGTGCTAAATCACAGATGACTTTTCAGTTTCCCATCCATTTGTCCAAATTACATTTGAATAGAGTAGGGGAAGTACGTAGCTTTATGTGGAGAAGAAGACAATTCCAAAACAGTGGTATTCTCTGTGATGCATATCTATCCCTCCAACGTGCTCTGTTTATGTTGCAGAACAGATTAAGATCTCTTGAGGGGAGTGTTTATGCCACCATTGGATGAGGACAGGGTCTATTGAGGCTCTTTATAGGAGGTAGAGATTGCCCCCCAGTAGCCTGTATGATACTGAAAAGAGGGACAAAGTTTTGAGCTGGGGTCAGTGTAATTTTTATGATTTAGGTCCTTGATTTTCAAGTTGTGTTAAGTGTTTGGGCAGGTACATACCAAAAGAAGCATTATGCTTAGTGATCAGGCTAATAACAGCTGACTACAGTGGAATGATCACATCCCTGGACATAGACACCATACCATACCAATACTAGTAAGCTATGCAATGAAAAAGGACCATCTTACAATAGTGTTATCCACATAGGTTCTCAGGTCCCTAACTACTGAATCAATTTTCATGAGTGTGTTGTCAATGTGATAGCTGCAGGGGATGTCATGCTTGGTAAATGAGACTATTATGCATTTCTTGGCATTTACTTTTAGTCCATTGGTATGACACCAGCTATTTGTTTGGGAAGTCGACCAAGTAAACAAAACTGAACTGGCTTGGGTCAAGCATTTGTAGGTTACGTATGTCCTTATTTATTAATTCCTTAATGATCCTCTCTGTAGCCTTACAAATGAGGCTGGGCAGACTTATGGGTCTAAAATTACACTTACGCAGGTCTGATGCCCCACCTTTGTACAAGGGCATAACTGTTGCTCTCCTCCATTTGTCTGGCACAAAGTCTGCTTGGAAATAGATATTTAACAGCCTTTGTAGAAGGTTTGTAATCTCTTTATTTCATCCAGGATAGCTCCCCTATACATTAATGCAGTTATTTTCCCTTCCACAAAGTCAATTTTCCCTTCATACTGCATGATTTCCAGCATATTATGACTGTTTTCCCAATCACAAATCATTTTTAGCAAATTATATATACAGAAATTATTGATTATTATATTCTATTCATTCTATTATACTGTTTCGGTCTGGTCAGTAGGCAGCCTGGTATGTTATCCAACCCATTAGACACATTATTCTTGGGAGATTCAGTGGGGTGTTGTAGATATGGTTTGTGATCTGAAATGTGGGGGAGAGAGGGGCTGAAGTTTCAGAGCTAAATGTATCTTCTAATTAACTGGCTATATCTTTGGGGTCTGAGTTTGTGATATCATTTATTATTAGCGCTATACAGTGCTGGGCAGTGTTTCTCAGATTTCTAACATACTTAGAGAAGGCCTTATGCTTGTCTTTTGCCTGAGTGGCTATTTTTACCTTATGTCTAGCTTTGGTTGATTTGATCAGAGGCTGAAGTTCCTTGTTAATTTGGATTTAAATTTTGCATTGTATTTGCTTTAAAGGGGGCAGCTACATCTTTGCAGCTATTTACATGTGAATAGAATATAATAATCAATAATTTCTGTATATATAATTTGCTAAAAATGATTTGTGATTGGGAAAACAGTCATAATATGCTGGAAATCATGCAGTATGAAGGGAAAATTGACTTTATGGAAGGGAAAATAACTGCATTAATGTATAGGGGAGCTATCCTGGATGAAATAAAGAGATTACATGTAAATGTAAGGGCATAGTTAAAGCAATAGCAGCTATTTTGAGAAATAAGGGATGAATTGTGATTTTCTTTTCTTAACTTGAGCCTTTCTGTAAATTTTATAATACTATATAAAGACAATACATAGCAAGATTTCCTTAAAATGGAAAGATGGCTCAGTGTTGAAGGTGGGACACAGTTATGTGGGAAAGGCTCGGAGTGTAAGAAAATGAGGACGCTGAATTTTCACTAGTAGAAATATGATCTTCATTAAGAATTTGTAAATGGACTATTGGGGTGTGTCCCTTCTCTGGTGCAGTATTTAATTTTAATAGCTTTCTAAAATATTTCAGGATGATTGCCAAATCTGTCTGATTCTTTCTGGCATGGATAGCTTTGGCAGTATTTGTAATAATTGTCCACTGTCTTCTAACAGGCAGGTCTTTTTGGTTGCATTTTATTTGTTTATTTATTGATTGGTTTGTTTGTTTAGTCCATCTGTGCCATGCTTGTTCCTCATTCCTGAGGACAGCCTTTTCATCAGATGTTAGCCATTGTACTTTTGAGCACTGAGCAATCTAAGTCTAACAGGAATTACCTGTCCTATACTGACTTAACCTGGGAAGAGTCAGGTCGCTGCAGCATCAGAATCGTTTTCATTGAACAGACAATCACAGCCAATGGTATCATCTTCTAACAAAAGAGAGGTCTCTGTCCTTTCAGTGATAGATGTACCTTTCACATATAAACACATACATTTTGATCTTTAAAAGGAACACAATTCTATAACAAGCAAGTACCATTTTATGCAAAGGAAAGAAGTGTAAAGCTGATACAGCAGTGTGGGGTATTCTCAAGGACCAGCCACAGCCACTGCTTTGACCACAAAGGGGTGTTTTTTTTTTAACAGATGAGTAAAACCAAAGAACGAGATAGCTGTCCTAAGTTGCATTTTGTTCAGACTTAGCCTATAAAGCCTGAAGTTGCCATATATATTGATATTATTACTTTCTCTCTCAATATCCATGTCCTTTAATACTTTTACAACAATTTTTGTAAAATAGGAAGAGATATATAAACTACTCCAGCCTATAGCTTAGCACGGCTTCCTAAGATAAGTTAAATGTGAACCTAGTTGGGATTTCATCATTACTGTGATAAGCTCATTCTAGTCAAAAGAAGAGCGCCCCAACTATTCTGGGTATTGGTCTGTTGTCCCTAAAATATGTGAAATTTTCTTAGGTTTAGATGGTGAGAGAGCTCTCCTGAAGTCAAGATTCTGTGATGACTATGATGTCATGATTTTCAGCCAGTAACTAAGATACAAAGAATTCAAAGGCCATTTCTTATTGAGTCTATTGATGTTTAAGAGGCCTGTTATGAGTCCCCAAGAGACTCAAAAGCTGAGTTAGTGGAATATTTGGACTTGTGAATCATTTTAATATCTTCAGCCTTCAGTAGCTTTACTTGTATAGGGATATAGATGGGCAAAATGTTTTCTAGAGAACCAAACCCATTTTTACCAAATAATCTGCCCATATTACTTGAAGTAAGAAGTACTGTAAGCAAGATTATTCATTGCCAGTCACTGCCCTAACTCATTTAGATGGGAGATCTGGGAAAGGAGAAAATTAAATAGTCAGCAAGGAGTGTACCACCCATGGGAAAAGTAAGGAGAACAAGCATACAGCTGAGTCTTGAGGAAAAGTAATGGGAACACTGGAGAAAGCCAGAAAATACGGAGGAAGGTGTAAAGTAAGAGCTTTAATATCATAAGAGAAGACTCATCAGTGATGGGCAGGACATTCACTAAGGTGAAAGAATGACAGGGCCAAAACAGTGATGGTAGATGAAGACACTAAAAACAAAAATAAAGTGAAAAGGAACTCAGTAGTAACTCCATCTGCTAGAACAACAAAGGAAAAGTTAAAAGATCTAGTAAAATGAGGACCAGTCCAGACTGAGCCTAGAAAGAAAGGGTTAATGAATGGGAAAAAGTTTTAAAAATGGTCTCACTATCAGATCATATTACAGCACAGTAATGGTGATTCATGTAAAATTCTTCCGAGAGGAATGCTATAGTCCTATAATCAAAATTGCTAGTGAATTTATTCATGCAAGAACATTTTGTGAGGGGTGTCATGGCAAGAATATGACTGCCAGACAGATGGAGATTGGATCCCATGTCAGCCAAGCAATATAACACTGGATATGTGAGGGAATGAGGTTACAATCCTTGGATCCATGCCATTGTCCACAAATAGTTTGATGGCCACGAGAAGAATGGTCTCTTAAGTCACACCACTGGCAACCTACAAGATAAAGAAGAAAAGATAAACACAAATCTGATTCATTAAACAGTTCACCACATACAACTAGGCCTCAAGTTCATACAGTGAGTATGCACTGATGCCTTGTGAGCTTCTAACATCCATACCCAGGCTAAGACTCCACAGTGATGACTTACTGTGTATTTGGCCTAGTACCCCCACATCCCTTTATCACCACTCTCTCTGTAAACTTCAGTGTATTCCAGTGCCCATTCCCCATGTTAACTGCCTTTCAGTTATTGTTTTCACACCCACATGCATGAGCACACACACACACACACACACACACACACACACACACACACACACACACACACACACACACACACGCACACACACACACACACAAAAACACACAAACACACACAAAACACACACACATTAGCAATTAATTCTCAGGGAAAGGTGGTAGGATTCTCAAATTCCTCAGAGCTTTTATTCTGATAAGGTAGTTTTTCATCCACTCTAGACTGGGCTACCCACCAGTCACCGGGCCACTCTTGATGAATATCCAAGTAATAATAATAATAATAATAATAATACCTACTGCATATGGTAATGTGCAGAGTGGTCTGATCAATTAGAGGTAGATACCAGCAGTTTGACAATGTACAATGCAAAATAATACCCTCTCCAAAGATAATAACTAAATAAATAAATATCCAGACACAGGATCTTAAAAGTGGATAAGTAAACAAACTTTACTTAGAAAATAAAGAAGTTAGGCAATAGTGATGCAAGTTAAATATTCAGAGATAAATACATTTTAACAAAGAACAGAAAAAAATAATTAATTGCATAGATAAAATACTTAAAAAAAACTCTAATGCACTTTAAATGACCTGACTCTAGCTTAATAAAAATCAAAAAACTTAATTGAGCCGAGTTTCTAGGAGATTGTACTGACAGACTGCAGAATAATAAACCAAGGTCTAAACATGACTGAATTTCTACAGAGATAGAGAGAACTCTCAAATTATATCAGCTAACTATTTTTTTTTTCATATAAAATAGGGCACATTAACTCAGGTTTTCTCACGTACAGAAAAAAAAACAGAAAAATCAGCTGCACGTAAATAGTGGATTTTATAGATTGCTGTTAACTATTAGCAACTGGTCTTTTTTACAACTGTGAGCTCAAGGCTTTTCTGACCTTCCCATTTATGGCATTCCTGCAATTATGTGTAAATAACTCATTAAGTCAAAAACATATCTGCATTTCATCACAAGATTGTTACACTTTTCCAGAAAAATAGACTTGCATATTTTCTCTATATTACATAAGAAAACAATGCAATTCTTCTAGCACTGTTAAAACATCTTACAAATTCAATTTCACAGTGCAGTTTCTGTTGCAGATTTTACAAAGCTTTAGAATAGCTTAAAAATGTGTTGAAGTATACATTGGGAAAGGAGACTATACACCTCAAAATTTCAATTAGTTTATGCACATGATATCACAAGGGGAAAATGAAGTGCAGTTTTAGAAGGAGCAACAGTGTCTCCATTAAATAGAGCAGAGGACATGCTAAGTGAGTGCAGTAGACCTGAACTTACAAGGGATCTTAAGCCAAATTTTTTTTTTATTTAACAAGAAACCAATAGACATAACTATTGAGCTTATACTGAAAAGAAGACAGCCAATCAGAAGATCAAATATGCTGTGGAACCAAGAACTTGATTTATTCACCCGAGTATCAGGTAATCAACTGTGGAGGTATACAGGCTGTGGTATATTTTGCCACTGCAATTCACTGGTGATTTTACTTTATAAAAAAGGTGCCACAAAAGACAATATAAAGTGTAATGCTGGGCACTTTGTGAGACTGGAATGTCACCAACAGATAGTAGTTAGCGTGAGAAATAAGAGCATGTTTATAACATACATAAACAGATGTGCAAACAGATTACTGATATAAAATGTTTTTTTTCTGAAAACTAGATGAGTTATGTGCATGAGGGATGGGAGGGTAGCATGGAAATTGATAATGTGATAATATTTTTAAAATGTTCCCATCCAAACCTCTCTTTGCTGCATATACTCTACCCCCAACACATACACACAAACAATAATGACCTACTGGCTTACTGTCTTCACTTGTTCAAATCTCTGTGCAATTTGCAATGGCATGCATAGTGACATTAAAGAACAGGGAATAATTTAGTGCTCTACTGAAAACTGATCATGGTCAGAGATGGGGAATCTAGGCCAATAGTTCCCCAATCCATTTACTAAATACTCTCCTGCAGGAGGAGAGGCTGCAATGATGCAAAGCATGCAAAACCCTCATCTGATTCTGCTTACCTTCTAGTGCTGGATGCCAATTGCTACTGTGTCAGCCTTGCTCTAGAAATGGTTCCTGCCATACTCAGGAATGACAATAATGCTAACCTAATAAACACCTATTTCTGTCGGGAAATTAGATGACCTTAGTCCTGAAAACCATAGAAGAGTGTTACCTACCATAGTGGTTACTTTTCTCATTCTTCACAGGATTTAACTTGAGAAGCATGTGCATTGTTTGTATACAAGTCAATAGCTCATACCAACAGATACAAAGAATCAGTTAACAGTGCAAGAACATTTTCAAATGCATCAGCCAACAATATACGTTTTCCAGACATACAGAATCTGTATAATTAGTAACAGAAGTAAGACAGAATGAAGCTGTCAGACTACAGACATTATCTGCAATCTGTGCAGTAGCACCCACAAATGCTGCCACAGATATCCATTGATGTGACCAAGTGTTATATGTCACTGTGGCAACAATGCAGAAGTGCAACACCAACAGACACTGACACCTTTCGCCAATTTATAGATTGCTAAAAAAATATTTTTCTCTCAACGAAAGGCCTCAGAACTGACACTTATTATGTCTGCTTACCCCATCTTGTGGAATGTTTTCTAATTTCACCCTTGACGAAACCTTAAGTCAGTATTCCACTAACTAGCAGAGCTAAAATAGCATATTAAGTGATGCTAAAAGAAATAACTGTATGATACCTTTTTGAAATATCAGGAAAATATTGAAGGAATTAATATGTTACACATAAGAAGTGTGAGCTGAATCCAGTCTTAATATGAATGTGTGAAAAAACACTATCAACATAACTTCAGAATTACCTGTGAAAACTGTAAAATGAATAAAAGATCATTTAGAAAAATAGCAATTCTGATTTATGTTAACTAACAAAGTATATGTGTAGTGCGTGTGTGATTGTGTAAGGATTACTTAACTGCATAACACATCGATCAATAAAACAATAAAGCAGATGTGAAACAAACTAAGCAAACTCACTTATCCCTGACAGGTTAATATATCACATCAGTAGTAATCAAATCTACACAAAACCCATACCATACACTAAACAAAATAAAATTAAAAAAAAGATGTAGACTAAAACTTTTTTCTTCATGTAGAGACTTTTTACTGTGCAACAAAATGATGTGTCTGTCTGCTATATTTTGGACACTATTCTAAAATTTTCAGTATAGCAAGTGCTGGTGTCTGGAGACTGAATGACTGATCTGTGAATGTTCTGCTTGGAGCTCCAGAATTTAACATTAGTCTGAATTTAATCCTGCCATTCAGTACAGCTTTGTTGTTTAAGGACTTTTACTTTTTTTTATGTTCTGAAGATTGATCATGAATACATACCTATAAAGTTATTGAATTGCTGAGTGCCTTTTTCTGCTGTGCTTCTGAATGCTGATGTGGGATTAGATCTATCTGCTGCTAAAACAAAGCTGTCCCCAGTGACTAGTTTTTTTGGTTATTTTCACGTTTTTTGTGTTTTGCTGTTTAAGGAGTACAGCTGGTTTTACTTCCTCACTGTACTTAAACTGGAAAGGTAAACTGTGGGTGCACAGGTGCATTACTTTGAAGTCTTGACTCTACTGTCAGGTTGCATGCTGGTAGTAGACAACTCTCTCCACTGTGATCACTGTACTGTCTAATTCCCTCTCCTGCCGCATTTGTGGATACTGAAAATTGTGACTGCTGATAAGGCTAGTGTTTAACCTCCCATTTTGAAATGCTTTGGGGCATTCTTTTATAGGGTGACTAGTTCAGTTTGAGAATTCAAATCATAAACTATTTTGTTCCATAAGCACAAAGCTTTTCAACTCAGGAACATGCACTGTGACAAATTTATAAAATATGCTATTTTTCCTGGGTTACATGTTAAACTGTCACATATATTTTGGAAGTTGGAGTTGTATGGTGTATTCACTTAAAGCTGCTGTTGTTCTATTATGGCATGGTGTCGTCACTTAAAACTGCTGTTATTTTATTATGACACCTAACCTATCATTTATGTGTATTTAATTTTGTAAGCAACCAGTGTTTAGTTTAATTATTTAACTGATGAGATTATCTTCTGCTTTGAGGGGGGGGTTCATCGTGATGAATTTATGACACACATTTGGGATGTGGGAGTTTGCATCTGATTGCACTACAGTCTTTGGTTATATTCCACTTTCCAGACCATGTCTTGCATTTCATCTTGGCAAGGCCCTTAAATCATCTTGCCTATTCCAGTAAAAACACTATAAATAAATAAAAAAATGTAGCTGCTTGTTTTATTAACATAATCTGCTAGCAGCTTCATATGAGTCATACATAATATATTTTCACTCTGTTTAATATTCATACTAAGATGACATAAATGACCCTAGTTATCTACATCTAAATTGGTTTGGATACTCATGAAGCATGAGCTCATGGTATGTTTACCTTAAACGATAAAGGTTCCTGTGTTATAATATACATTTATATATAATTTGTGAAAATGGTTAATTATTATTTGTGTAAACAATGACACAGGTTTGTTACAACTGTGAGTATTTTTGTTGCTTTAATTCTACAATCAAAAAAGTGTAAAGAAAATAATTTTTTAAGATGCACAAAAGAACTTTACAGAAACGACAGGAATATTTTGGGAGAAAATGTACTGCAATGCTGTTTTCCTTTATGTCAGTATAGTTAGCTTTATATACTAAAGTGGTTGATTTTAATATTTCAGACTGAGGTTTTATATTTAAGTCAAATTTCATTGTAATAAATGCATTCCATATTTTGGAGTTGATATTATTTGAAGCTGCAGAAGTAATTCTACATCAGGTTAAACATTGTATTTATATTTATAGCAACTGGACAAATTCACACCTTTATCTCGACTGACGTTGTTTTATTATATAAATCCACAGAAGTTAAGTGCTTTTGTCATACAGACTTCATCAGAACTCACTTCCAAATAAAACTTCCCTCCTTTTTATACAGATTGTTATCCTATTAATCAATTATCTCAGTAGGTCTCACCCCACTGCAGGCAACCTTAACAGTTACATACTATTCATTAAAAATAGTGATACATTTAAAAAGTAACTTTACAAAAAAAATGTTTGAAAAACTCTGTACAAAAGTATACATCAATAAAAATATATCTTTGATAAAAAAAAATATCAAACTTCTAAGTGTCTTAATTTCAGTATTGAATTAATAGAACAAAACTCATTTAATCCTGGTGGGTTTTGAAACTCTAAAATAAGTTGCCATTTTAATTCCCATTTGTTCAAATGTTATTCAGTGATATAATCCCCTATTGTCTTTTACAATCTGTTCCAGTATAGTAAATTTAAATCTTTGCTGTGGACAACAAATTACATGTCTTGCTAAAGCATTGGTGTTTTTACTGTTTTTTATATCCCCCTAGATGTTCACATATCCTTTCTTTAAATTTTCTGATGGTTTTCTCAACATAAAATGCTGGGCATTCTTGGCAACAAGCCACATATAGCACCCACTTAGAATCACAGTTAAAATGCTCCACTATTTTATATTCCTTGTTGTTGATCATCATTTCCTTAGCTGTCAATAAATATGGACATTGTGAACATCTTCCACATTTAAAAACACTGTTTAGTCTAACATGCTTGATTTTAGGTTTCTCTAATAACTGTTTTATTGTCCTATCCTTTCTGTATATTCCAATTGGTTTTTGCCCCACTTTTTCAATAACTTCCTTATTTACTTTAAAAATCCCCCAGTTTTTTCTACAATACTCATAATACCATAACTATCCAGGGTGAAAGTAGTTATAAATAATTTGCCTTCCTTAAAATTACTGGGGCCAAAATCTCCTTTAAAAATCAAATCGGAATTGTTGTTAAATTCAGGGGTCTTTTCTCCTAATAGGGGTCTGTACACCCTCCCCTTTTTTTTGAAACAACTTTATCTCTTATTTCTAATAATAATTCCATAGGGTACGCCCTATTTTTAAACATCTCCATAACTTTAGCACATTCATCAAAAATATGTCCTCCTCCGAGACCATTCTAGCTAACCTTACAAGTTGGCCCATTGCTACTGCTTTTTTCTGCTTTTTAGAATGCCAACTACTATAATGGAAGTAGGTATTTGAGAATGTGGGCTTCCTAAGGATATTAGATAAGAACCTCCCATTGTTCCTATCTTTCCTCAATTCGACATCCAAAAATACAATAACATCTTTATCAAATTTACAAGAAAATTTAAAAAAAACAGTCATAATCTGTATATAGTTCAAAAATTCTTCCAACCTTTCTTCAGAATCCCTCCACTTTTTTGATGAATTGTGGTAAAGTTATGAACATGTTTAAAAACAGGGGGTAAACTATGGAATTGTTATTAGAAATAAGAGATGAAGTTATTTCAAAAAGAAGGGGAGGCATGTACAGACCCCTTTTAGGGAAACAAACCCTGAATTTAACAACAATTCTGATTTGATTTTTACAAGAGATTTTGGCCCCAGTCAATTTAAGGAAGCTAAATTATTTATAACTACTTTCCCCTTGAGTAGTTATGGTATTATGAGTATTTTAGAAAAAAACTGGGTGATTTTTAAAGTAAATAAGGAAGTTATTGAAAAAGTGGGGCAAAAACCAGTTGGAATATACAGAAAGGATAGGACAATACAACAGTTATTAGAGAAGCCTAAAATCAAGCATGTTAGACTAAACAGTGTTTTATAAATGTGGAAGATGTTCACAATGTCCATATTTATTGACAGCTAAGGAAGTAATGATCAACAACAAGGAATATAAAATAGTGGGGCATTTTAACTGTGATTCCAAGTGGGTGCTATATGTGGCTTGTTGCCAAGAATGCCCAGCATTTTATGTTGGGAAAACCATCAGAAAATTTAATGAAAGGATATGTGAACATCTAGGGGATATAAAAAACAGTAAAAACACCAATGCTTTAGCAAGACATGTAATATGTTGCCCACAGCAAAGATTTAAATTTACTATACTGGAACAGATTGTAAAAGACAATAAAGAATATATCACTGTAGAACATTTGAACAAATGCAAATTAAAATGGCAACTTATTTTAGAGGCTCAAAACCCACCAGGATTAAATGAGTTTTGTTCTATTAATTCGATACTGAAATTAAGACACTTAAAAGTTTGATATATTTTTATCAAAGATATATATTTTATTGATGTATACATGTATACTTTTGTAAAGAGTTTTTCAAACAGTTTTTTGTAAAGTTACTTTTTAAATGTATCACTATTTTTAATGAATGGTGTGTAACTGTTAAGGTTGCCTGCGGTGGGGTGGGACCTACTGAGATAATTGATTAACAGGGTAAAATCTGTATAAAAAGGAGGGAAGTTTTATTTGGAAGTGAGTTCATGGAACACAGTGGTTTAGTGTTACTTAATTTCAAGGAACATTTTAAAGCTACATCGTTAAGGCTCATACATGAAACACAAGCATATGGTTATAAATCAATCTTGGAAAAGATGATGATGAAATGGGGGGGTCATTAAATACAGAGAGACTAGGAATTTGGATAATATCCTTAAGGAGAACAGTATTAAGCATACAGAATATTATTTTTTTCTGGTTACCTGGATAGTCCAGCTGGGCCATGTAAGACCCATTTTCAGCAGAGGTCTGAGAATAAAAGATCCTACATACTATAAGTAGAATTATATTTAAAATGTTTACAGTAAAAATACAAAAAGTGAAAAAAAGACAGTGCACAAGAATAACATATGAAATGTCAGACAAAGACACATGGTATGACAGGATAACAAACATTAAAATATTCATAAAAATAACTAACCCAATGGGAATAGAGAAATAAGATTTTGTCATCTGGGATATCTGCAAGTAGGGAGTACAGAAAATAGGCAAAAGGAGTTGGATTTTACTGGAGGAAATTATTAAAGGATCCTAGATACTGGGAACAAGTAACTTGAGAGGGAAAGGTAATAGTGTGAAATGAGGCTAAGCAGGAGTTTGGTCTGTGGGTTAGACATTGCCTTTCATATCAGGGATGGATAATGGAGAATAGGCAAAAAGAAAGTCATAGAAAAATGCTGTGTCCCAACTTTGGTACAGTTTTTAGCTGAGTGAAGAACAGAAGTTGTTTAAAAAGGAATAATTAGCATGACATATAAAATATTATATGATACTACAAGAATCAACCAGAAGAGTTTAGAAAAGACTGAGGAAATAGAACAGAAAGACAAATTAGAAAAGAACAATGGAAAGAAATCTGTAGGGCTACCAAGTACGCAAAACAGAAGGTTTAGGATTGTTTTGCACGGGAATGTTTGCACATGTACTTTTAAAACTCAGACAGACTTCAAAGGATTCTTAAACAGATAGAAAATATCAGAAATGTGATGGAGAAGACACAGATTTGGAACATGATTTTTTTGGGGAATTTAACAAGTTGACAAATTTTAAAAATTCATTTCAGAACACTTTGACAAAAATGTTGGGGAACAAATTATGGTAACTATGGATGTGATTCTTTTGAACTGAGATATGGGATTTGAACTGCTTAGGCATAGTAAGTATTTATAATGTTTATTGACATTGGAAGCTAAACAATGTAATTACTAGAGAATGGAGATCAAAATCTAAACCAGCACTAACAGAAGTATTGAATATCGTGAACAAGATAAAATAACTGGAGATGGGATCTTTAGAAAAAATAAGGAGAAAATTTCATAGAACTAAATGGAATTTTTGAGAATAATATGTGCAGAATAATGCTCAGGAGGAGGAGTGAAACTTAGTGAAAGCAGGAACTGCATAACCTATGCAATATTGGAATGAATAATAAAGATCTTTGAAAAGAAAATGTAATACACATACTACATGACATTTTGCTTTTCTATGAATGTCTATGAACTCACATTCCAACTTAAAATGTGACAGTTTAATGAAGATGTTCGAAAATGATTAAAATATCCTTTATGTCACTTTCTGAAACCTGCCTTACATATTTTAGGAGCCAAAACACCGGTCACTTTAATGCAGTAGATGTCAGGAATAGTCTTAATAAATGGTAGGAGTGTCAAAAAAATAACAAAAGTCAATAATACAGGGGCCCTGCATAAGGCAAGCTTTTAAGAATAGTGGGAAAAATAAACTGTAGGATGTGCAACACATCAAGTTACTTATGTGCTGTGCAGACATACAGATTTATACGTAAGTACTATGCAATCAGTTTATAGGCCATTACAACTCTAGTCAATAAACCATATTCAGACATTCCCCTCAACATCATGGAAGGCAACACAACGCAGACAGGGGAAACGTTGAGGGTGCCCATCCAATTATCAAAGTTTACCTTGAAGGTGGCTAGAGGCATTGAAGGTGGGATACATGTCACTCCATAGCAAGATTTTTCTTTTCCATTCTAGACCCAATTCTGCAGAAAAGTTCATTATTTTTCAAAGATGATCAGGCGTTTCAGTCGATGGATTATCAGGAGTATATATCAATGGAATTTGTAGCAATGAAACCCAAGTCCCCACAGTAGGTGGGCTGCCTCCCCCAGTCTTCTAGGTATTTAGGTCATTCCCTTAGTACATAGAATTAACAGTTGGTCTAAGGAATAACTAGTTTAAAAGACAGTGCCTGTAAGAGACAGAACATCTGTCAGAATATGTAAGTAATTTTACTTACATATTCAGACAGATGTTCTGTCTCTTACAGACACCCCCACCACACACACACAAACATACACACACACACACACACACACACACACACACACACACACACATATGCAAACCTTGTAACTGTCCTTTTGGAAAAAATTGATGTAGCCAAAAAAATAGTAAAATACACACACACATATTTTTATATATATATATATATATATATATATATATATATATATATATATATATATATATATGTGTGTGTGTGTGTATATATATATATATATATATATATGTGTGTGTGTGTGTGTGTGTATATATAGATATATATATATATATATATATATATACACACACACACACACACACACACACACACACACACACACACATACACACACAACTCTAGCTATCTAATATGTGTGTGTGTGTGTGTGTGTGTGTGTGTGTGTGTGTGTGTGTGTGTGTGTGTGTGTGTGTGTGTGTGTGTGTGTGTGTATGTGTTCTCTTTTTTTGGAGAAAAGGCAATAGGATTTTGTTCAACAAATAATTCCAAATTTAGTACGGATGCTCTTCTCTTCATAAAACTGTATGCTCTTATTCTGTCAATTTCTAAACTAGCAGTAAATGTTTAGACCTTTGTCTTTGATTATTTTTGGCTTTGTTTCTGAGTCTGCTATCGCAGCAGCAATGGAATGCCTGGCTATCACTGACATTTTTTACCTACATTCTGCTGCAGCTACAAATCTTGAATTTCTAATTAAAGGTAAAGTATAGCCACTTATTTTTAAGGCTACATGCTAGTCAGCCCAACATCATCATATCACAACAACCTCCCTTTTTTAACAGATAGTAATGAGTTTTCAATAGTATACAACATTTTTGAATTTAAAGTTACTTTCTGTGTGGAACTTTTAAGTTGTCCCTGGGTCTAATTTGGTTTTCATTGGGTACTCTGATTTCTGATCACCTTCCAGAAATCTGCTGGTTGACTGGCTACTCTAAACTGTACTTCTATTCATACACAATTTATGTTTTGCAGAATTTTAAAAACCACCATCAAGTGACAGGTGACAATAAGCACTTATCAATGTTAATATCTCTTTTTGGGCACATTCATCTGTCCCACAATTTAACTAAATCAGAATGAAGTAACAATGAGTAAAATCTTCTTAAATATTAAAATATTAAGGTACATGTGACTTATATCACCCAGTCATAAAACCACCAAGCCTGCACTTTTTAATTTCAGCAGACTAGTGATATTAAGAGCCCTAGTGCAACTGTAATACTGAGTTTTACTTGCCAGCAATATTCTTTTGTCTCAAGCAATGCACTGTCATCACTGCTCTACCATCAGATTCAAGTTGTTCCAAAACACAAAAAAGCTTCTTTCTTTTGTGCACATCACTGCATGTTTAAGCAAAGCATTAGTGTTATCATTTATTTTATCACATACAAATGCTCACAAATATGCTGCATCAGCTTTCATATTGTTTTGCCAATGCAGAAGTTTCACTGCTAGAGCACAGAGCAATGTAAATAACTTTTATCACTGTTGCAAGTGTTGTAATTAAATAAACCTATCTCAATGAATACATGAAACACTTGTCCTTTCATAAATAAACCCGCAACACTTATATTCAAAACATTTGTGCATTTCTTTTGGACTGTTTATAATCACATATCCACCTTATTTCTCTCTTTTTCAATCCTAATACATGAGGCAAATCTCTATTAAGTTCCTATTGACAACCATAGTTTCCTCTTCTATCACCTGTATTAACTTGCGATTACCTTTCAATACTTTCAAGCTGTTGGTTATTAAAGAACAAGTCATCTATGATGTAACTCCCCACCAATGGACCAGTAATCAAGGAGCCTCAGTCCTCACCACTGGCAACAGTGGGGGACATACATTGGGAGGATGACGAGGTATGCACACAGTATTTCCAGATGTAGCTCTCTGCATAAATTGCAATTTCCCTTAAGAGCATACAGAGACCACAGTCAGTCCAGGGCCAAGTTATTCTTCTTTCTCCAGATCCCCAATGTGACCCCCCAACTAGCACAGCTATAGAACTGAGATCCCAGCTGAGTGACCAAGTCAAGAACTCCAACACCCTCTCTGTCCCACTAGTGCTTTGTGTCCCTGCCCAAGTAGCTGACACACACACTCTTTCAGGTTTGAGTTACACACACACACACACACACACACACACACACACACACACACACACACACACACACACACACACACACACACACACACACACACACACACCTGGGAAAGGCTGGCACAGGTTTACTAGCTGTGCCCCTTCTGCCCAGACTATAAGGTAGTTTCCACTGCCACAGTCATTCCTTATCAGCTACTTTATGGCCCTTAACAAAGGGTGTCCAATCTTACTGTGTAATGTTACTGTTAATACAAATGTTAGTTTAACCAAGAGCAATGATATTAGGAGTGGCTTACACAGTGTCACCAAATAAATATGCAAGTACTCTCAGAACGTAAATATCTCTAGACAGATCAGTCACAATGAAAGTTTAAATATATTTAATAATAAATAACAAAGGAACAAGAAAATACTCAGTATATATTTACAGTGACAGCAGAGTTCAAAATCACAGGAAATATTTAAAAAAGCATTGCAGGACTGTCTCAAATAAATAAATAAAAATCTAAGCTAGGCTTTGTTATATTCCTGACTATATCTGAGAGAATTATACTGTTCCCTAG
This sequence comes from Protopterus annectens, assembly GCF_019279795.1. Lineage (NCBI taxonomy): Eukaryota > Metazoa > Chordata > Ceratodontiformes > Protopteridae > Protopterus > Protopterus annectens. Next base: position 92,621,453 of record NC_056751.1, read on the forward strand.
TAACTTACTTCATCAGAGCAGGGCAGATGTGGTGAATGGATCCTCTCTAGTTGTTGTCAGGTCAAAGACAGAATACGGAATGCTGTCTCTCACTAAGAGACTTCACAAATTAATATCTCAAATATTACTGCTGGGATAGCTTGCAGAATGACATCATTTCTTGTCATCTGACATATCCCAGGTGAAACCCCCACTGCTGAAAGCTGGCAGTATTTATCATCTGCTGTGAAAATACATAGACAAGGGCTTCTCCTCAGATCTTTGGCAAATGGTGGAAGTCACAAAACAAAAAAACACGTTGAAGACAATACAGAAAACCTCTCAACACAGACTTTGTGTCTCCTTGCTGCCATAAAGTAATTAATTTCAACTATTTTTCTAAAATTTACTAGACTGAGATTTAACCTCCTGTGTTCCATTTTCCACTGTTAAAATATATACATTTAAACAGGTACAATAGCGCATGTACATTTCTGTTATTTTCAAGTAGGGCATGCTGTGGTTACATTTCAAGCACTTTACAAATGCCTTCAAGCAGTTTGATATACACATGACATACAGTTCTAATACATTTGTAACACAAGCATCTTGTATACATCATGTTGATATTCACAAATTGCATATAATTATTTACAAAATTCCAGGTAGCTGGGCTGGCAGTATCCCCTTTTGTCAATATGAAATGACAGTACAAAAGATTATTAGAAATTTTTTGTCATTCTGTATACCGTTCTGTTCTCCTATTCAGCGATAATGAGAATAGCACAGGGTTGTGCAACACTACCAGACATTTGACTTGTGTGAAAATGTCTTTACCAAATACGCACACAGACACACACAACTGACTTGTACAATTATGTCTATAATGTCTGTAAAATCATAAAGAATATTAATTTCATTTAAAATTTTGGTCTTGGAACTGTTACAGTCTCTTAGAAATTCCAAAGCCTTATCATGATGGATAGTTGAGTATTAGTCTGCTTTTTCCAGTTCATTTCATTTTTGTGGAATGCATTTAAACTCTATAAACTTTGTACTAAACCTTTTCAGCTCAGTTTATATGTACAGTTATTTAAAACTTGACATGCCTTTATATTTCTGTCCACATTTTAAACAACCTGCAAATGAAAATGTCAAATTATTTCAGTACACCTGTAATCTCTCAATTAAGTGGATTTTTAAAACTGACCTCAGAGATCTCCTTGATAGTGGTCATTCATATCAAGAAATTGTCTCTATCAACATGACCACTGCTGAGAAACATTTCTGTCTGAACTGGTAGTATAGTCAAACTAAGCAAACTCATCTGAAAAGTTTTCAAGAATGATCAGTGTGTTACTAAAGAATGTCTCCAATTACTCTCAAAGTTATCATAAACCCCTTACTGCCCTTAAGAAGCTATGGTTTAGGGCTGAATCGTAATGAATGTTTGTTTTGCCTCACACTTCTCAGTAATTCAGCATATGCTCTCTAGGAGGTGTGTTCTGTGTCCCATACCTTCAAAAGGGAGTGTTCATTTTTTGTGTAGTCTTACAAACATTATTCAACAATGGAACTATATTCCTAAATATATACCCAAAAGTCAAGCTTAGCTCCTAGTTCTACATCCTCTTAAAATGCTATTTAACTGTATCCTGCAAACAAACATTTTTCAAATTGATTATTTCAATGGACTTTCCAGTACTGACTTAAATCTCTCTCTCTACTATTCCACTGTCTTAGGGACAAGAATCAACAATCATGCCCTGCATTTTAAAGAGCTTATGATGTCATTCAATGATTCACATTTAATAACTTATTGATGTTGTCAACACTAGACTTAAAAAATAATAACTGGCACTGGATAAAGTAGGAGGCCACCCCCCCCCAACCTGCAGGGTACACCACCTTACTTCATATAGTACCTTACTGTATGAAGTAGAAGGGCAAGACTAGTCTTCCATTCCACACTCAAAGAAATTTGCTCCTACCCCTGCCCCCACCAAAAAATTGAAACCAACCAGCAGGTCACACTCAAAGAACTTCAAAGAACTGCTTATACTGAAAACCATTGAAAGAAAGGTAAAGATTTACTATACCCACCCCTACTTAACTTTGCTCTGAGAATTCCAGCTTGCGTAAAATTGTTCCACTGAAGTTTCATAATGTTAGATATGATTTTAGCATGAAAAGCAGGACCAGTGTTAGCATTTTGGGAGCTCCCAATCAATGTCAAATTATGGGCCCTTCAGAGACTTCCAGTCTACATATCACCCTGTCGCTGCCACCTCTCTGAATCAACCTTTTAGTAAATGCTGCAAAGTTTTAAGAGTAGTACTGACAGACTATAGCTATAATGTTATTACTTTACAGCAGGCCTGTGTACCACACTACGTGGAGCCATCTTATATAGGGACATTTACTTTACTGGCACTTAGTTGCAATAATGATACATTGCAACAATTCTATATATACAGGGCTGCACTTAAGTGAAATGGTGCCCTAGGCACTACCTATTATTTCACTCTTCACACACACACACACACACACACACACACACACACACACACACACACACACACACACACACACACACTCATATCCACCAGTGCTGCTCCATTTTCCCCAATCCCAGGTTCCCCACACCATGCATATTGTTTTCTTCCTTTTCTCACATTTTGTCTTACTCTTCAGGTTTTTCAAGAAGCCCTTGGTTTCTATAGGCTTTGAATTGCATTTTAAAGTTAGTTTTTTTTTTACATAATCTTTTCATCCAGTGATGACTTGAATAAAAAATTATGATTAAGGAAAGAAAGTTGGTGTTGCTGTTTAGCTTTAGTTTCCTTTGTTTCCTTTTGAAACATCTACATGGCCAGGGCAGCACTATAATAATTATATAGGAAATAACTCAATTAAGCCGTAGAATTATAGATGCTCTGAGGTGCTTTTTGGAGAAATTTTAGAAGCTTTAAATTTAGTGGTAGCCTAAATAAAAATCATGAGTAGGAAAAGAATTTGTCTTATTTTTTTCTTTAAAGAAGTTATAAGTTGTGTCCAAAGTTGCATGTGCAAAGCTGCCAAGCTGTCAGCATTGTAGCTCACAATAAACTAACAAGATAATTGTTTTTGAGGACATGCAAATCCCATTTGGCTATTCTGACCCCCCCCCAAAAAAAAAAAAGAGTCACTGCCTATGCATCCCTCTGGTGTAAGACTGGGATGATGAAAATAGAGGTTCAAATGGCCACAAGCACATTAAGTAACTGGTATCATTCATATACACAACATGCCTCCTCACCCTCCAAAGGCAGCCTCCTGCATGCATGCTTGGCATGTGATTGTAAGGAAAATTTAAAAAAAGTAATCATTGCAGTATTGTGTTCCAGCGTGTTACTCCTAGACACTACACTGCCCCTACGCAAGGTATAGTAACTTTTGCATACCACTGAGGTCTGTGAGAAAAGTAAAGGAAACAATGACCACACTGCCCCCAGCCCCAACATAAGCTCTAATGACCTCCTGTGCATGCCTCTGAAATTTGATTGTAATAAAAATTAAAGTAAGAACCACACCATTCCCAGACCCACACACAAGTTACAACAACTTGTGTACACACTTCAAACCTCTGAGCAGGGCTGTTTTTAGAATGGGTGAGGTAGAGTGTAGCGCACCACTAATTTCATGCCAAAATCCATTTGTATAGTTAGCTGTGAAGGGGGCGGCAGACCTCCTAGAAGCTTTTAAGCATCTGAATGTTTTGTGATGTACTTTATGTCTTACTTTTCATACATAATTACTGGTTAACTGCATTTTTACTGTTCCCCAGAAGAGCTGTACATGTCCTGCTGTATCGGGGCCCCCCATCAACCTCAGGTTTCACTGGTGTCTAAATCCGTCTATGACAAAAAGGGTATAGCAAAACATAACAACCCATTTTTACAGATGGGGTTCTCTGGTCCCGGCTAACACACCATACCACTCAACCTCTTGGTGCAAGAATTCTGGACAAAGGCCTAAAAATAAGGACAGATTATAAATGTTGTTCTTATAAATTTAGAAAGTTGCTAGATTAATAGGATTTGTGTTAGCATGCATTTCCTAATATATATTGTCTGAAACTCAAATGTATGGCATTATTTAGTGACTTCAATACATAGTGAATTGCCAGCAAACTGAAAATTTTATGACCAAGAATATGAGGTGAAAATCTGTACAGTTGAGAGCTATGTTACACGCGCACACACACACACACACACACACACACACACACACACACACACACACACACACACACACACACACACAGACACACACACATACACACACACGTACTGCTTTAGAGATTAAACAAACTTGGAAAAAAGTGTATATATTTCCAAAATTTCCATAAGCTACGCTACTCAAAGTAAAGGGGGTATGTATAATAAAACAGCCCTGAGTTATCATTGATTCTGATAACTCAAGCATGGCAAGTATTTTAGCATTAGTATTACTTATTGTGCTAATGTGGATGCTTTGTCCTACTAAGTAAATTTCAACAGTCGTGGCTAAACCCACATTATCCACTAATTACTATCAACTGTATAATTATTCACGAATAATTTGTGGATGAATTTATTTATTTATTTTATTTATATGTGTTTACCGGGAAATTCCGACTGGACACAGGTCCTTTTTCAGCAGAGGCCAGGGGAGAAAAACTCCACAAGCAAGAGTATATTGAGTTACAGTATTTAACATGACACACAATAATAACAGAGCAAATATGTCTACAGTAAAAAACATACATTAATACAGCAATAGATACCTGTAACAATTTGAAGAAACAGAATAAAGAAAACCTAAGTAATTAAGCTGAAAAGGCTAGTACTAAGGTTTAACTTGCTCAGTAGCAGGTAATAAAAAAGAACTATATTATTTGGAATAGGAGTTTTTTGTTTTTGTTTTCATAGGTTCATAGGTAGGTACTAGGCTATTGGCCCTAGGGCCTATCCTAGCCAAAAAGGTACCCTGGCTTTCGCCACCCAAGAAAATTATTTTCCTGTGCCCCTATCGAGCAGAGCCACAGAAGTGATCCCCAGGGTGAATTTCCTATCTCCCATCCAATCATTAAGATTTTTCTTGAAGAGTGCTAATGAGGAGCTTTGTTTGATATAGATAGGTAGTTTGTTCCAGAGTATGGGAAGTCTCTGGGACAGGAATCTATCCCTTCAGCATGTTCTGTTTATTGTTGTGACAAGGTTTAGGTCCCTAGAGTGTGTAGCTTGGAGGAATTGGGATTTCTTTAAGTGGAGCATGTCCAACAGCTCTGGGTTTGACATAGCTTTGTATGTTAGGCAGAGATCACCTCTGAGTAGGCGATATACGACGGAGTAAAGCTGGAGTTTTTTGAGATGGTCTGCGTAGGGCATCTGTTTGTGGCTGGTAATCTTCTTTGTGAGGTATTTCTGCAGCCTTTCCAGTTGTTATAGCTGTCTTGTGAGGTACATACCAAAAGGGGCACTGTATTCTATAATGGGTCTAATGAGTGACGAATAGAGGGGAACAATGACCTCTTTTTTCCTGGATGAGAAACCTTTTGTGATGAGGTGTGCCATGTAGAAGGATTTCCTGACTACTGTGGCAATGTGATTATCAAAGGAGAGACTACTGTCCACCTGTGTCCCAAGGTCTCTCATCACACTTTCGGTGCTAAGTAAACTACTGCCTATGTGGTAGTTCATGGGTACAGAGTTTTTACCAAAAGGGATGACAATGCACTTTTTGGCATTGAGCTTGAGGCCATGGCTTTGACACCAGGCATCTGTCTCCAGTGAGGCCTTTTTGTAAGATGTCCACATTGTTAGGAGTTTTGATTATTGCTCCAAGTTTGCAGTCATCTGTGAACTTCATTAGCCAAAGACCTTCTGTGTTAGCCTGTACTTCAGAGAAGTAGATACCAAACAGGAGAGGACCCAGGACTGAACCCTGTTGTACTCCACTTGTCACTGGTATGAAGTCGGATTTGGAGTCTGCTACTTTCACAATGTGGGTTCTGTCAGTGAGCCAGTTGGCAACCCATCTTGTGACATAGGGATTTATACCTAGTTTAGTGAGTTTATCTATAATTCCAGAGTGGGGGATGGTGTTGAAAGCCTTGGCGAGATCTAGATAGGCTGGGTGAACCACCTTACCCTCATCTACGGCTTTGGTGACCGCTTCAAAGAAGTCTATCAGGTTTAGGAGAAATTATCTGCCTTTTACAAACCCAAACTGGGTGGGGTCCAGAGTTTGGAGATTACCAATGTCATTGTTTATAATTTCCATGATGATACGTTCCATAGCCTTGCAGACCAGGCTCGTCAGGCTAATGGGGTGGTAGTTCCCGGGGTCCATGGTGGCTCCCCCTTTGTGGAGTGGGATGACCGTCGCTGTGAGCCATTCAGTGGGCACAAGGCCTGAGGTAAGGCTATGATTGAACATGGTACTTAGGTGGGATGCCAGTTCGTTCTGTAGTACTTGTAGAATGCAGTCTGGGATTTTGTCAGGTCCCATGGATGCCAGCCGTGATTACAGGAACTTTGCATTCTTCCGGTATAGAGATGGGCCCTTTAGGGGGTGAGAAGGGAGTATAGTTAGCACTGAACCTATCTGCCAGGATGTTGGCAATATCAGTTGGTTTTGTATATTTAGTGACATTGTGTTGTAACTCAGGGCAGATCTGAGTGTTGCTATTGAGATTCTTGACATAGCTATAGAATGCTTTGTGGTTGTCTTTAGAATCAGTGGCAATTTTGTTTTCGTAACTAACTTTGGGGGATTTTATGAGGGATCTCAGCTTCTTACTGAGGCTGATCAGGAAGTTCCTCCAATCATGGGATTTTACTCCTTTTTGCAACAGTTTATTTCTTCTGTTGTAGAGTTTGTTTGTGGCAGGGGATCACCAGATTGTTTTTTTTTTAGTCAGGATTGGGGCAAGGACAGAAACAAACAGTGCATTTTTAGGTGAGGCTTGAGTGCAGTCTCGAATTGACTGCTGGATGGTACAGGAGAATAAGGCTTCTCCTGCTGAGTTTTTGGTTTGGTGACAATAAGTAAATGTTTGCTGTTGGAGCGTAGGGGTCTACAGGAGCAGTACGTTTGGAGAAGGTATTAAACATAAACAGATCTATATTCTGTTTCAAAAGCACTGTGCAGTTCTGAAAGAACAATTCATCAGAGTAATCATTACAACTATACTGCACACCACCAAATTAAAATGAGAAACTGCATAATCCTTTAATTTAACCAAGCCAGCAGTAGAACTCCCTTTCTGTAACATTTTGTAGTAACAGTTCTCCTCGGACAGCATTAATTGTTGCATCGGACCTGGAACCGGAAGTTCGTATTTTTTTCTATTTTGGAGAATAGGCTGTGTTACTTGTGGAAAGAAATGTTGTTGTTCACTGGCTAGTCAGCGGTGACTACACTTTAAGTAGCCGCTCTTGGGCGGACATGGAGGGAGAGCAGCAGTGGGATGTACCGAGCACTGGGTGTGAGGATGGCGCGGCTGTTACACCTGCTGGGGTTACCTGCTCTCCTAGGGCGCCCGAGAGGGGCCTGGACCCCTTACGAAGGGATAGTGGGCTTGGCGTGTTTTGGCAGCTAAAACAGCGCTGTTTGGGGAGAGGGATCTACGTGGATCCGGCTCGAGAGAACTATCGTAGCATGACTAGCTTGTATGGTTCAATTAGCCCTGCAGATTCCATGAGTCTCACTACCAAGACACATGGTGCTGTGTTTAATTTGGAATATTCTCCGGATGGGTAAGGCTTAGTTCAAGTACTTTTCAGCCTATTGCACAGTTTGAATACGTTACTGTGGATATAAAACGAGTTTAATAAGTTCAAATTACTGGTAATTTGTATACATAGTTACTTTGATTAATCTCTGGTGCATTTCAACTTTATAACTGTTTTATCGCGGTCTTCCGATTTTACTTTGGCATCCTTTGTTGCTGTGCTGGCTTTATGAAAGGCATGGTGTTAGTTATACAGGCATGCAAAATACTTTACAGTTGTGCAGACTATTTGCCCATGCCCATCACAAACATTTGTCTCGCTGTGCTGCAAGTTTGCATATTTTGCAAATTCTTTAATGTGTTCACTATTTTAGCTAATTTGATTTTTGGTAATGGAAACTTCCATTCTTGTGTTAAGTTGACAAAGAATGTGATGGAATTTCAGTGCGGTTTTCCACATGTTTATGAAAATAGCGTGAAGATTGCTGTAAGCAGTTAGGGATTGTTTTGCAATATTAAATGTGTCATTTAGAAAATGTAATCAAACTTGCTGTGATTTCTGTGGAAGCGGGGATAGCTGCTATACAAGTATGTTTTGTTACACCTTATCGTAAGCTGTTTGTTGCATTTGAATTGTAAAGTATAGTTCAGTTTCTCTTTTTAGTGTAGTGTTTGAACACCTGATGGTTGGCCCGCCAAGCATCCAGTTATCAGTTTGCAGAATTAACTGATTTGTATAAACCAACAGCTTTCATTTAATTTTTACTAGTATTACTCTGTATTTCATTTTTTCAGTCCATCCACTGATTTCAACCTTGCTACTTTAGTAGGATGGTAAGTTTCTGTTATGCTGTGTCTATAAACAAAATACTTTTCTAAAACTTGCTGACTGAGCTGTTGTCTTACATTCTTAACATGCTACATCTTGTTTTTCTATATTATTTTGCAAGAAATGTGTGTTTGAAGGTTGATTGAAAACATGAGGTAAAGAGCACATTATTAGGTATTGTGTTTTGTAGAGTTAATTGCTGATTTCAGGCACTGCAAGAGGTTCAATGATTCAGTTCTTGCGGAGTCTGCATGTCCTTCCTGTTTTCGTGTTGGTTTCCTCCCACAGTCCGAAGGCATGCAGTAGGTGATTTGGACAGTCTACACTGGTCATAGGTGTGTGTGTGTGCGAGTTTGTAGTGTGGAATAACTACCTCAGCAGGGCTAGCCACCCGGCAGTGTGAACATTGTCTCTAAATAGAGTTGAGGGGTCATTTTACTACTATGTGAAAAAAACGACTCCCCTTCCCCATATTTCCATTCTTGGCTGTGCCTTTTTTTGTGAAGTTTACATGTCGTCTGTGTTTTTGTGTGGCTCTACTTTTCAGCTGCTGACTGGTTGGTCGGCAGTGTGTTATTCTTGCATGTGTGTTTGTCCTTCAACTGGACTGGCATCTCATCTTACACTCATTGCTTGTAAGGGAAGACTGTGATCCCTGTGACCTTGAGTTGAATCCAGTTAGGAATAAAAAAAAATGTATTGATTTTTTTTTTTTTTTTTTGTGATCACTTGTCTTCTAACCTAAGAAAAAATAGTAATGGTAGTATGGCTTGTGAATATTTAAAAAGTGTGAACCTGTAAAATGTTAAGGTTTTTTTTTTCTGTTCATAATAATTTTCTTTGTTTAAAAACACTAAAAGACTATCCTTAAACCCCCCCCCCCCCCCAAAAAAAAAAAAAAAATTCAGAAGAATATATAATAGTGAATAAGAAGGGACATGTATGCAGTCTTAAAACAATAGATAATGAAGACCACCAAGAAAAAGTTGTAATAAGAAAGTGTGTTATGTATTTATATCTATATAATATATAAAAGGTGTAGAATATTCCAGTTCTGTAGTTTTGAAACTCTGCGCTTCAAGACTGGCTTTATAGAGACATAATCATTTAACCCTGGAGGGGTGAAGGCATAAGTCTGAATTGCTGGAGAACCTCTTTATATTAGTGTGTGTTTTCCCAGTCGCTACTCCTGGGGTCAATGTTAATGTGCTCAAAAATGCCAAGTAGAAATTTGTGTGGGTTTCAGCAATGTGTATTTGTATAGAGCTTTGTTAGTTTAGTTTTAATAATGTGTGTGCTCATAAGTGCGTTTCTTAAAGGGACACTCCCAATGTCTAAAATTTGGGTACAACTACAGCTCACCAAAGTAATGCCCACTTTATCTACTTCACTCACATTCCCACTGTGTCATTTTTCTTTTAAATATTCTGTATCTATTCAGTTCCATTCTTGTTTTAGCTCCCTGTGTGAAGAACCTTTTGGGTTTGTGTTCCTGTTCTGTTTGAATCGGACTTACACCTCCAACTTTAAGCATTAAAATAGCAGTAAATTTAAAATCTGTTACTGTTTTTGGTTCATTTTACACAATTATTTAAGGCTTTTGAAAATTTTAATTTATGAAGGTTGCTGCATGCTATGCTGTACTTTCTGGACTGGAACCAAACTCTTAAGACACAGTCACAGCGAATATACCCAGCATGCTGTCTGGGTGCTAGGCTTCACCTTTACATCATCCATGCTAACACGAATCTTGTTATTCTATCAACATTGAATTTATAACAACAATTGAAATATGTCCCTATTTTTTGTCTTTTCTGCCCATTATGGTAGATTTTGCCCAGATTTCTTACTGTAAGAGGTTGAGAGGTATGGCTTGGGGGTTCTCTTCATTGGAACCACAATAAACGATCGTTCTTAAAAAGCAAAATTTTAATGTAAGAAGCAGTTGCTAAGTACTTGACAACCACTCCTTACATTAAAACTTTATTTTTTAGAACAATCATTCACCGTGGTTCCTACAGAAAGCAACCACAATGAATTTGTTGTGCATGGAGCAAGGCTGTCAACTATCCAAATGTTTGCAGATTGTCCAGATTTTAGCATCAAATTTTTGGTATGATCCTCCTAAATTCTGAGATTTTCTGGCAAGTCACTGAGGGTTGAAGTCACTATGTAAAGACATACGTTCGAGTGTCAGGCTTCATAACCCTTCACACAATCCATGCAAATACGAAGCTTGTCATACTCTCAACTTTCTAAGTTTATAAGAGCAATAAAAATCTGTGCCTAGTTTTGATCTGTTGACCACCCATTATTTTTATGCTCTGTCTTGCTGTAAGAGGTTGGGAAGTATGGCATGGGGGTTTCACTTAATTTAACAAATGTTCCTTGCATTAAAACTTGGCATTTTAGAACGATCATTCATTGTGTTTCTTCTGTATCGGAACTTCAGTGAACGATCATTCTAAAAAGCAAAGTATTAATTTAAGAAGCAGTTGCCAAGCACTTGCTCCTTACATCACAGCTTTTTGGCTTTTAAAATAATTGATCAGTGGGGTTCCACAGAAAGCAACCACAATAAACGCACATGGAGCAAACCTGTCAACTGTCCAGATATTCACAAAATTTTTGGTCTGATCTTGTTAAACTGGAAGATTTTTTCTGGCAAGTCACTGTGAGTGACTGACTACACAGCAATGCAGATTTATTTAGTCTGGGGTGTAGAATACTTGGGGATTAAGTACAAGTTAGTGGGTGGATTTAGAGAAGACTGGATAGAAAAATGATAGGGAAATATTTATCACTGCCAGTGTCGGTCACATAATACATCATGAAGAGGCTGAGGCAAACATCTATATGGCAATGAGTTTGATGACTGTACTAATGCCAGTACAAAGGTCTTCCATAAAGTATTGCAAATAATGTCTAAGTGACCAGTGGTAAACTTGTACCCTATCAGGACACCTGTTATTATTAGACCTGTAAATAATACTGTTTCTAGCCTCTCACATATGCATGTAACTGCATTTATCATGCATTGACATTAATGTATTCATAGCAATTGGCCATTTTGCATCATAACATGGAGTCATAGGTTCATAGGCAAGTACTAGGCTATCTGCCCAAGGGCATTTATAAGCCTAGCCAGAATGTGTTGGCTTTCGCCACCCCCTTAGATTAGTTCCCTGTGCCTCTGTCCAGCAGAGCCATTAGTTCCCTGCGCCACTGTCCAGCAGAGCCACTGCAGTGATCCCCTGGTGTAAATTTTCTGTTTCCCATCCACCCGCCAAGGTTTCTCTTAGAGTGTTAGTGAGGGGCTCTGCCTGATGTATATTGGAATCCTGTTCCAAAGCATGGAGAGTCTCTGGAATAGGAATCTATCCCTCCAGCATGTCCTATTTATTGTTGTGGTGAGGTTTACATCTCTAGAGCGTGTGGCTCTAAGGGAATTTTTTTTTTTTTTTTTTAGGTGGAGCATGTCCATCAATTCTGGGTTGGACATGGCCTTGTATGTCAGGCAGAGATCACCTCTGAGTACGCAGTATGCAACCGAGAACAGCGTTTCTTGAGATGGGCTGCATAGGGCATCTGTTTGAGGCCAGTAATCCTCTTAGTGAGGTACTTTTGTGGTCTTTCCAGCTGTTGCAGGTGTCTTGTAAGGTACATCCCAAATGTGGGCATTGTATTCTATGATGGGTCTAATGAGTGATGAGTAAAGAGGCACAATAACCTCTCTTGTTCTAGATGCGAACCCTTATGTGATTAGGTGGGCCACATAGAAGGATTTCCTAACCACCTTGGCAATATGATTATCAAAGGAGATATTACTATCCACTTGGGTCCCCAGATCCCTTATTACATTTTCTGTATTTAGGGGACTACCACCTATGTGGTAGTTCACGGGTACTTTGTTTTTTCCAAAGGGGATGACTATGCACTTTTTGGCATTTAGCTGGAGGCCATGATATTGACACCAGGTATCCGTCTCAGTGAGACCCATCTGGAGGGTGTCTGTATTAGCTGGAGAATCAATTATGGCCCCTAGTTTGCAGTTGTCTGCGAACTTGGTCAGCCATAGTCCTCCTATGCTTGCCTGTACCTCTGAGAAGTATATACCGAACAGGAGGGGTCCTAGGACTGAGCCCTGGGGGACGCCACTTGTAACCGGTTTAGAGTCTGACGTAGAGCCTGCAACTCTCACCATGTGAGTCTGAATATACATTCATAGTTTGTGTTGCATTAATTGGCCTTGTGTTTTATAATTTTTATAATAAGAAAATGAAAGGTAAAGCGTAGGTGCATGGGTGATTACAGCCCCTAAATTCAGAAAAAGAATGTATGTTGGGATTGAAAAGCCAATAGTGATTTAGTGTGCCATGCAGATGTCCAAAATGAGAGAGATATATTACATTACAAGAAAATATTATAAGACCTTTGATATGGTCAACCACACCAAACTTATTAATGTCCTCACTTCCCATAACCTTAGCAATACTGCCATTGCCTGGTTTCAAAGCTACTTAACAGACCGATAAGCCGTCTGTTGGCAGCATTTCCTCTCACCCCTCCTCCTGGTCTCCATAGGGGTACCACAAGGCTCCATCCTTGGACCCATACTGTTCTCTCTCTTTACCAATCTACTTCACTCTGTCACCCCCATGCCATTATAATTCAATACACTGATGACTCTACTTTGATCTTCTCTGCCTTCTCCGTCATTGACTTCCAAACCATCACCCGAGACTCCTTCCTGTCTGGAGAAACCTGGTTAACCAACTCCCAGCTTATGTTAAATCCCAGTAAAACAAAACTTATGATCTTTTACACCACTAGAATTATCTCTTCACTCCAGCCTTCCACATCTTCTCCAAAAACAAAACCATGATCACTCCTACTGCCCATACCAAACAACTAGGGATTACAGTTGACAATAACCTGAAATTCGATCTCCATATAGACCAAACCATCAAAAAAGTTCACACTGTACATAACTACAGATTTAAATGATGTATAATATGCTGCTATTATACTTTCCTGTTGTTTCAAAGTATCAGTGTGCTACATTAATATCTTACATTTTTGATGTACTTTATAAGTTTCAAGTTATTATTTTTTAACACTTTGTTACAGCATTACACTGGAGCTTTCTCCCCGGGCCTCCACTGAAAAAGGGCTCCTGTCCAGCTGGACTTTCCCGGTAAACAAATGTAAAATAAATAAGTTACATGCAGCATCATGATTATGTTCTGAATTTAGGAAAATATAGCTTTGTTAAAAATGTTTCTGATTATAAGTAAGGTGCTTAACTCATTCACTCTAATGGAGCTCTGGAGATTTGATCTTTAACTTCCAATGTTTGTAGCCTGAGCTTTTTAATAAAACCAAGTTATGTCCTCACAGCTCAAACAAATCTAGAGTAGAACACAATTGTTGAAGAGCTATGAATAGCAAACCATTCAGCACAAACTAATCTTTACATAGGTTCATAGATGTCACACTTGCTAGATTCTAGGTCTTAAATTGCATTTTGTAAGTCACAATAAACTGTACAAAGTATTAATTTGTTTTGTAAATGACGTATAGCAGTAACCACTCATGTTACTGTTGACAGTGTTTTGCTCATCAGGTGTGAGCTTGAAGCAGTTCTAGCTATGTTGCTTGGTTGTTTGAAATATTTAGAAAAATATGAAAATCAGGGCAATATTTCCTTAGCTGCTCTAGACTGAGGTCAGATATAAATGCAGCTGGGTTGCCTGTCATAAGAACATAAAGGTAAAACTTTCAGCAGCTTGTATGCAGCATGGTTTTGAAATTAATGTAAATATGATCAGACAATATTAGATGCCTTGAAACATCACTGGGGTGATGTTGGAAAAAAAAATCCAGAATGTGTCACCATAGCTTTAAAAGCTGTAATACACTTCATTAAAAAAAAAAAAAATCATTGTAGTGTCTAACAAAGTTGTAAAGATATTTGGTCAGCAGAATGATTTTGCTTCTGCCCACTGTCTTTGTGGCAGTACTATGTGTTTTATGGTTTTCAAAACTGCAAACTCTTAGCACTCCTACACTTTTTTACTGACTAGTAGTAGCACACTGGGAGAGCTAAACTCTATGCACTACAAAGAATTATAATTGGGTCTCTCATCATAACATAGTGCTAAGATCAAGTCGCCAATCATAACTTGATTTATTTTGTGTGCGAAACATGGATGCCAAGAAATTTACCTCGTGAGTAAAGTTAATTTATGTGTACTTTACATGTATGCAGAAATTTCCCTTTCATGTTTTGCTTTGCATTGCTGTGCTCTTGAGTTGAATTTCTTGATGCACACATCTTGAACACATAACAAAACGATAATAAATGGAAACGGACACAATTGTAGTCATCTTCACTTATGCACACGTGGGCATCCAATAAAAGCTTCTGTAAGCATACCTGATATATCATTGTTAAGCTTAAACATCATATCTGACTCAGCTCTTGCTATAAACAAGATTTTGCTGCAGTTATGCAACTTTTAATTGTAGCAACCATTCATGGACTTGAGCATTACATCACATTTGCTCAGGAAATGATATTGGTCACAAGCTGTTAATTAACAAATTTGCACTAATCAGGAGGTTTGTAGTCTTAATTTTTTTTAATTCGTATTGGATGAGAGTCCTTTAAGGACATATATAAATGTGTTATGCTGTTTACTTAGCAGTAATAGCATCACTCATGTCATTGCAGGATATCTATTCTTTTGGCAGCAGTCTGACTGTTGGATCATTGTATACTACTAAATACTTGTGTATAGAACGCACATTTGTAAAGGAATTATCTGCATCCATTTGTCCACAGCCCCTTTTTCCCATTTTTGCACACGAGGTCAGGGTGTCACTTCAATAGTGGCAGTCATCTAGAGCCAAGGTTTACACTGGGTGGCTAACCTTGCGGTAGTTCTTCCACACCATACATTCACACGCGCACTCTCACCTGTGGCCAGTTTAGTGTCCAGTCCACCTACTGCATGTCTTTGGAAGGTGGAAGGAAACTGGAGCACCGGGACGAATCCCACACAAACACACGGAGGACATGCAGACTCCATACAGAAGGTACCCCAGCTGAGAATCGAACCAGGGAACCTATTTCTATGAGGAGACAATGCTATCCACTGTGCCACTTTTTTAAAATAAGAATGCTGAAGGCAAGACCCTTTTATTGAAGCTGAAAGCACCCACTGGCAGCGAAATAAGCTTGTGGAGGTGTATGCTCTGTAAAGCTGTTGAATAAGTGAACTAAATCCATCTAATTGGAGGATATGACATTCGGTGATACAAGTCATCTAATGTATGCATTCATCATGTGTTACAGTTCCAGCTTTGCATGTAATTTGGGGGAACTACAAGTATACAATATAGACTGTGCAGTGGTGCAGGAGTAGCGTTGTCACCTCACAGCAAGAGGTTTTCTGGTTCAATTCTCGGCTGAAGTGCCTTCTGTGTGGAGTTTGCATGTCCTCCCTGCATTTTTGTGGGTTTCCTCTGGGTGCTCTGGTTTCTTCCCACATTTCAAAGATATGCATCTGGAGAGTTTCTCGCTGGATTTCTGTTGAAAATTGGCTTTGTTCCAAGTCGGACTTTCCCAGTAAATAAGTGTTAAGTAAAATAAATTTCACTTCAGTATCATTTTTGCATGAAAGTTGTTTAACAAGTTAGATAAATGCTATGAACTTGAAATGTAGTTGGTAACATACCAGAGTTTGGAATTGCTTTCTAATCACACATGGTTTTGCTTATATTTGTATTGGCATCAGCTGGAAAATTTAAAGGCTCATACATTGGATGCTTTTGCAGAAGATTATTTTCTTGCAAATTGCTCAGAGATATAGCATTGTTTAGAATATGTTGACTTTGCAAAAGAAGCAAAACCAGTGCCTTGTACATAGAAATTCAAGAGCATATCATTTTATACAGTGTTACACTATTTTTGATCATCCTGGATGTGATTTGTGTCAGCTGTCATACTGGTACAGTGGGAATTTTTTTGGAGGCATTGTGCATTAAATATTTTGTTAGCAAAGGTCTTGGGTTGTGTAGATGTCACAAAGATTTAACAATTCACTTAGACTAATCTTTTGTCATTTTGAGAAGTAAATAATCATTGATATTTGCTTTTATAACATTGTAGTATGTAAATGTATTTTATAATTGATTTGTAGTTCCGTGTTTAAAATCCGCCTCTTGGGCGTTTTTTTTTTCTGGCTATACTACTCGGACAAGCCCATCGTGGTCCTAGCTACAGAGAACTCAGAAAAGCGACTACTTTCTGGATTTAAGTATCTTTGCTGTTTTTTTACTTGGAATAGCTTCTCTAGCTTACCCTAAACAAGCTTAAACTGTTTTTTTAGCTGTTTGCTGCATTATTTTAAAATCTGCACTTAAAGTTACTTTTTAGTCGAATTTGATCGAACGTTTGTTTGTTTGTTTGTTTAATTTAACTGTTGAGGCTGCCCACTAAAGTGTGCTAACCTGTGTAACTGATTTATCACTGTTTCTGCATTTTCTGTGTGTTTCTATCTTAAAAACAAAAAAATAATCCTTGTTTTCCTGCCTCTCCTCAACTAGTTTAGACCAGTTTACAGGCATTGCTGTATTCTGGGCTGTGGTGTAGTTCCTGTGTTGTCCATTACCTTACTTGGATAGAAGGAAGTTTCTTTGCTCACCAGTGGGAGTGGGGAGCCTTGAGCAGCCTACCTGTCCCTGTAGGAAGTGACCTCAGCACAAGAGCTGTAGTAATTGGTTGTTTTGGACCATTTCTAGCTCTTTTGTAGTTCCCTGTTTAAAATCCGCGTTTGCATGGCTTTGCGCGGTTGTGCGCATAGCGCAGTGCCGGTTAAAGTTCTTCTGCTCTTCAAGTCTGCTCTTCAAATTTTCCCTTAAGGAAGCTCTACTCTTAGTATAATCAGACTACTCACTATATTATAAGCCTAGCACTTGTTCTCAAAACTTCTCTACTAAGTAAGCACTCTCGTACTAAGTAAGCAGTACATCCACCTACCACCCCTGTGAATATCCACTTCCCTTAAAGGCACAGCACTCCCTTATACTGTTCTAGCATGTCGAGTGGTAGATTACTGGCGTCCTCTCCAGTTCAGCTGGTTAATCTGGGTATCTTGAGACAATGCTACAATTGTCTCATGTACACAGACAACCCTCTCCTCCTCCCAACAAACACAAATACATGTGAGAGATGCAACTATATAGCCAAACTGGAGGCTGAACTCTCTCAACTCAGGGCTGGCATGACCAGACAGGAGGAGATGGTAACCACACACACAACAAACCCAGTCCCACATAGACCTACCACAACTGCAAACCAAACACATAAAAACACAGACGTACTCGGAGGCTCTAATAAAAAACTTACCAAAACAACAGAGGCTCCCAAAGCAGACATCCAAAAATCCACCACCTCAAAACAAAACACATGCAACACATACTTCAATAAATCAGTGTGTCAACCAATCGCAGCCCTTAAGGCCAAACACCATGCCTGATACACTAGTAATAGGTGACTCCATCCGCTTACCAGGCTGAACAAGGAGAGGGTGACTGTGAGCTGCCTATCGGGAGCTAGGATCCGCCACATAACACACGCACTCGGGTCACTCCAAAGCAAGTACAAATATGACTCCGTCATTGTCCATGCTGGTGTGAATGACCTGAGACATACCTCCCTGGACTACATGAAAAGAGACATAGAGGAGCTCTCTGATTATGTAGCCCAGGCTGGTATGACCCTGAGCAGCATCTTGCCCTCACCAAGAATGATGCCACAATACAAAGACAAGATGATCAGCTTTAATAATTGGCTCAAGTACTGGTGTCATTCTAAGGGGATCCAATGTCTGTCTGCCTGGGATGACATGTTGGACAAGCCACGCTGCTTCGCAAGGGACGGCTTGCACCTGTCACCACTGGGCTTCCGGATATTGGCTAAGGCTCTTGCCACCCCATAGTGCCTTTTTTAGGCAAGGCTCAAAAGACAAACCCACCTCCTTAGAAAACAAAAATGGAAAAAAACTAAGGGTAATGCCGCTCAACGCCAGAAGTCTAAATCTCAAGATGCAGGCACTTGATGCACTCCTCAGTATGGAGAACATCAACGTCTGTGCAGTAACTGAAACCTGGTTCAAGGCTCCTGAGAGCACCCCAGCGCTACCAGGCTATACCTCGTATCATGCTTTTTGGCCCCAAAACCTGGGCCGAACCACAAAGGGAGGGGGGAGTGTCCATATTCATCAAGGACACCCACACCTCCAGGTTAGTAGCAACACATGAAGCATCAGAGACCATACAGGTGCAACTAACCATAGGCAAAACTGCTATACAACTGGTAGCATGTTACAGACCACCCTCCCAATGTCAGGAACCCCACTCAGCCTTCCTGAAGACATTGGAGGATATGAATGTATCACAAAATACCATCATACTGGGAGACTTCAACTACCCAAACATAGATTGGGTACATTATTCTAGCCCGAACACCCTAGCCCAAAGGTTCCTGCAATTCATAAATTCAAATGCACTGGAACAACTAGTCATCTCTCCCACTAGGGGAGATAATATACTAGACCTGATCATCACAAGCATGGGGACAAAATGCTCCACACCGGAGGTATACCCCTCACTAGTGAGATCTGACCACAAACTAATCACCCTTGATATACATATACCACCTCCACTCACAGCACAAAAGACCACAGTGAAAAACTTCTCAAAAACAGACTTCACTCTTCTTAAGACTGAGATGGTATCCTTTAAGCCCACTGGGCCAGTGGATACCACATCCCAAAATGCAGAATCCTTCACAAATGCTTTCTATGGACATCTCCAAGAATGCATGGATCATGCAATCCCAAATAAATCCAAGTCCCTCTCCACCAAAGGAAAGCATCCTGTCTGGTGGACCTCAGCCATTAACAAATTGTATAACAAAAGAAGGAAGCTACTGCACGACAGAACAAAATCCCATAAAGGGAAGACATCTCTGATCAACATTAGCAGAAAACTATGTTCTCTCATAAAAACATCCAAGGCCAACTTGAGAGAAAAATCGCTAAGGACACTAAATATAACCACAAAGCCTTCTTCAGCTATGTTAGAAACCTGGGCGGAAACCCTCAGATATGCTCTGAGTTAGTTCACAACAACAAAAAATACACTGAACCCACAGATATTGCCAACATTCTGGCTGACAGGTTCAGTGCAAATTTCTCCCTCCTCACCCCCAAAAGAAGAAATACTTATCCCAGCTGAATGTAATCTCCCTGTCATCTCAGATGTCCAAGTGAGAACCGCCCTCAACAAAGCTAAAAACACAGCATCAATAGGACCTGACGGTATCCCGGGTTGCATGCTACGTGAACTCCAAGAGGAGCTAAACCCGCACATAAAAATGCTATTTAACCTTAGCCTTACTACAGGATATGTACCTGATCACTGGCGTACAGCAACAGTGGTCCCACTCCGCAAAGGGGGTACCTCTACAGACCCTGGGAACTACCGCCCCATAAACTTAACCAGCCTGGTCTGCAAAGCTATGGAAAGAATCATTATGGAACTCGGACCTAGGGGACCTACAGACACTTGACCCCACCCAGTTCGGCTTTGTAAAGGGCAGAACCTGCCTTTTGAACCTGGTTGACTTTTTCAAAACAGTCACTAGAGCCATTGTTGAGGGCAAAGCAGTCCATACAGCCTACCTGGACTTGGCTAAGGCCTTCGACACAATACCCCACTCAGGCATCATAGATGAGCTCAACAGCTTAAACGTAAACCCTTATGTCACTAGATGGGTTGCAAACTGGCTAAAGGACAGAACCCATAAAGTTAAAATCGCTGGAGCAATGTCAGACTCAAAGCCAGTCACAAGTGGTGTCCCACAGGGATCTGTCCTGGGACCCCTCTTGTTCGGCATTTATTTCTCGGATGTTAAAGCAAACATGGGAGGGTTGTGGCTGACAGAGTTCACAGATGACTGCAAACTAGGCGCCATAATCGATACACCAGCGGACACATACATCCTACAAAAAGGCCTCACAGAAACGGACAACTGGTGCCGGAGTCACGGCCTTAAACTAAATGCCAAAAAATGTATAGTCATCCCCTTTGGGAAAAACAAAGTACCCACAAATTATCACATAGACAGCAACCCACTGAGTACGGAAAAAGTAATCCGAGACCTAGGGACCCAAGTCGACAGCGACCTCTCATTTGACACCCACGTTGCCAAAGTGGTTAGAAAAACATTTTACCTTGCACACCTCATCATGAAGGGATTCACATCCAGATCCAAGGATGTCATTGTACCCCTATACTCCTCCCTCATCAGACCCATGATTGAGTACAATGCCCCATTTGGTATGTATCTCACCCGGCATTTGCAACAGCTGGAGAGACCACAAAAGTACCTCACCAAGAGGATCAAGGGTCTCCAACATATGTCTTATTCTGCCAGACTAAAGAAACTCCAGCTCTATTCAGTAGCATACCGCCTGCTCAGAGGTGATCTCTGCCTGACGTACAAGGCCATGTCCAATCAGGAACTGATGGACATGCTCCACCTCAAAAAATCCAAATCCATCAGGACCACGAGAGCTAAAGACTTAAACCTCGGCACAAGTATGAATAGGACATGCTGGAGGGATAGATTCATAACCCAGAGGCTTCCCATGCTTTGGAACAAGATCCCAGTTCATGTTAGGCAGAGCCCCTCACTGACTCTCTTAAAGAGAAATCTTGATGAGTGGATGGGAGATCGTAAGTTTACCCCAGGGGTCACATCTGTGTCACTACTAGACAGGGGCACAGTAAACTAATTCTATTATATAAGGGGACCTTCATTGTGTCACTACTAGACAGAGGCACAGTATTCTAAATCTATTCTGTGCATTTTTGTACCATTTCATGGGGTGGCGAAAGCCACATCACTATGGCTGGGCTTACAAATGCCCCAGGGCAGATAGCCTAGTACTAAACTATGAATATGAAAAACCTGATAAATGAGATTATCATTTTGCACGTTTAGATGGTAGCTTTTAATTTGAGTCAGTTAAAAAAATAATGCTTCTCTAAATGATTGGTAAGTTTGAATTTACTGATGACTATTTAATTTTCGTGCAATGTTTGTTTTGCTCTGCCTTCATAAAATGTTTTTAAAGCTAAAGCCAAGTGGAGTTAGTTTCATTATTTTTCCTGGAAAGCAATAAGCCAATTAAAAATATTTCTTGTTTTTGCCTTCCAGTGGGTTTTTAATGAGTAAGTGAATCAATCTTCAGTTTGCAAGTTGTATGGGGGTATATGTACAGATTTAAAAAAAAAAATTCTCCACATCTCATGCCAACTTTGATTTTTCATTTAATACATATTTTATATAGTCAGAAATTTGAGACTCTAACTTCAAATGCAGCTACAACAACACTGAACTTTACACCAGATGTGTCCAACTTGCGGACCTCAACCTAACTGCAACATTGATGTACACATGCCCTAAAACACTTTTTTTGTTTTGTGTTTTTCACTCTTGTGACCTGTAACACTAATGTCGGTGTGCGCATGCGCCAAAGCACCCTTCTAGTTTTGTTTTTGAGCCAAAAAAGGGTCAATGTGTTTATGCCATTATTTTGCACCGAACAATCTGTGTGTGTGTTCTCGCTGAAGAGGGACTTGTGTATGGATTTGCCACTGTTGCTTTTAAAAGGGACAGCCCATACCTGTGTTAATAGGTAAGTAAGGAGTGAGTGCATGCATGAAAGCAGAATTGTGTGTGTGAAAGTAGAAGTGTGTGTGCATGACAGAGAGAGACGCATGCACAAAGAGGCTAACAATGATCAGTCTACCTACTGAACACAAACAAGTTACCTCACAAATATATCGTACATTTAAAAGTACACTTTCATTAAATTGCAGCTTTCCTGACAGGGAGAGTGTTGTATTGAACATGAACTCATACCTCTTAACTGTATGGATTTTCAAGGAATGTCTGGATTTTTACCTCATCTTCCAATTCCAAGGTAATGCAGTTCCAGAGTAAGAATAAGACGGCGGCCTAGGGTTAATGGGTCAGTAGTGGACTTGACTATGTGGGACTGTAGCATATAAAGTTGTATTGTTTTTTCAGAGAAACAAAAAAGCACCTAGTACTGTTTTTTCATTGGTGGGTTCTAAGCAGTGGTAGTTTGGACAACCGTAAGCATACCTTTGGTGGATCATCAATACTAGCAAATCAAGTGGGCACAATGTCATTTTTTAAATGTTGGGGGTTTTAGTGTGTATGTGTATGCTTATGTGTTGGGAGTGCTGCAACATGTGTTGGGAGTGCTGCAACAGTAGATGATTATTAAAGACAGAGACTTGGACTGTGGAGAATGTTTCTTTGTTTCAAAACGTGATACTTGGGTACGCATGCCACAAGTAGATTTTTTAAGACATAGCTTCTTGCCATTTACAGTGGATGGATATTTACATTTAATGGACAATGCTAGCAGTATTAGCGTGGGCCTGTGGGGTTCTGAAGGATGCCAAGACTACCACTGCCAATGTCTTGTAAAGTGACCTGGAAATGGATATTGAGATGTTACTGAAAAAATATAGTAAGTGGGCTTAGAAATATAGTTTAAACAAAGTGTACTTTCAATTTACAGGCCATAATTTAATTTATTTCAGGTAGTCCAGATACTGGTAGATTGTATACCATTAGACTTAATTAGGGAGAGCTGTCATTCTGGGGAAACGAGCAGCCCTAGTTTCAGTGAAAGCTCTGTGGATGCTTGCAGGTAGGAAGTTGCAGGATGCTGATGCAATATGTTTTATTTATTATTTTTAATGCATTTGTCATTTCAAAGCATGGTTTTCTTTGTTGCAAAAGAAGGCAGGACTGAATGAGCCATATAATGTTTAACTGATGATGGGATAGAAAGATAAGTGATGTATAATGTTTGCAGCTAAAGTTGTTTCAATGGTGTCTGTGATGCATAAGTATTTCTGGGCGTGTGTCCCTTTTTTATTTTTCGTTTTGTCCAGGAAGGTTGAGCGGTATGGTTCCATACTAAATCAGAAGTTGTATTTACCTTGGAAGACTTTTCGGCATAATTATGAAAAACAGAGCCTTTTTAATATCTCTGCTTATTTCCAACATAAACTGCCATGTAACCTTGCAAATAACCTTCTTATTAAGCTACTTTACTTCTTTTGGAATTGACCGGTATGATTCATCTGTTCGGACATAAGCATAGAGTGCCAATGTGACTTTGATTTCTTGCAGCAGTCTGTGGTTTACATATCACAATAACTTTTCTGTGTTTCTGGGTGTGTAATCAATTTAACAGTTTTAAAGATGTTTTCCAAAAATAAATAAATAATAAATAATCCTCTCTACACTTTGAGCTATTGACAAAGTCTGGGAATTTTTTTTTTTTTTTTTTTTTCAAAAGCGAAGGTCAGCATTACAGCTCAGTAAACAGTCAGTCTGTGAATAACTTCTGTACAAATTAAAATGTCTGAATGTCAAATGGCTTTAGATTGGAGGGAAGTTTATTTTTATTTATTTTATTTTACATTTGTTTACCGGGAAAGTCTGACTGGAAGTTCATTTTCAACAGAGGCCCGGGAAGAAAAGCTCCAAAAATAACGCAAAACAATATGATACAAGAGAGAGAGAGACAGCAAATCCTGGATGTAGTACTCGTACAGTATGTCGGAGATTACATCTCGTAACAGTGAGAATCATTGAGATACAGAATAAACTTAAAAACATTTTTTTTACAGTTATAATTACAGCAAGGCAAATATCAATGATTTTAAGTTTTCAGGAGAAAGCTGTTTGTACAAGGTTGAAGCTCTGAAACAATCGTTTGGTATGGATTGACACAAGTTATATGTTTACACCAGTATGTAGCATTATCTTGGAGAGTTTATGGTTTTCTTGTTGTTTTTACTTTTTGCTGAGCAGTTTGTTGATTTATTGATGGTCCTTTTGGTGGTGGGAAATTGCATGGATGAATCCATCTCTATTATGATTTTTTTTTTTTCAGATATTTCGACTTCCACACAATTTCATTCCGTGAGTGGGTGTCATGTGATTACTGAGGTTGCCTGTTTTACAAATAGGGGCTTTTGTTTGTGTGTGTGTGTGTGTGGGGGGGTGTAAGAGAGAGAGATTTAATATGTATACTGAATATATTTTTGCAGTACTGCGGTGGTGGTGCTGCGGTAGCGTTGTAGCCTCACAGTTAGATGTTGCCCATTCGATTCTCAGAGCGTCTTCTGTATGGCGACATGCTTGAATGGGCGTTCCTTCGTTGAAGGTTGTGCGTTAGGCCCGGCAAGCCAGCACATAAGACTCTACTGCCAATCATTAGCGGACTGGAGTTCTGCTGTGGCGACCCCTAACCGGGAAAAGCCGAAAGACAAAGACTGAATATATTTTTGCAAATGGAATTCTTAGTTAAACAGGCCCCTCTTGAGGAACCAATATTAGATCTTAGCCATCCATCTGGGAAAGGTTAGTATGTGGATTTTCCATCTGGTTTGAGGAAGGCTATGCTACTTACTCAAGGAGTATATTTATGGCTATCCATCCAGCCATCCAGTTGTCATGTTGCTGAACTACATTGTTTGATAATGAGAGGAGCTTTTTACAGAAGATGAAGGTTTTGTGTCGAGCATCTGTCCATACAAAGTGGCATGTGTATGTTGCAGTGAAGGCTGTGGTCTTTGTAGTGAGCGTTTTAAGTATAACCAGTATTTCTGAGGTAGAGGAAGTCTCTTTCTTAGCATGGAAAGCAAGCCAGTGATGAACTGTATAGGGGCCAGTGAGAGACAGAGGAAAGCAAGAAGCTTGTTAGTCTGCTTGGATAACTAAGTGAACTTAGTCCTTTGACCTTTTTTGTCAAATGGTTGTAGTCTTTCTTTTGGCAGGGTGTTTTGCTGAGGCACATGCCAAAAGGGGCATTGCACTCAATAATGGGTCTTGTAAAGGAAGAATACAGGGATGTTATGACCTCCTTGTCCCTGGATGAGATACCCCTACTAATGAAGTGGGCCATGTAAAAAGCTTTCCTGCCAATGTGGTGGTCAAAAAGTCAGGTTTCTATCAACCTGGGTG
>NC_056751.1:92649674-92749674 GCF_019279795.1 Protopterus annectens
TATACTTAAGAATAGGAAACGGTTCTTGCCCTGATAATCTTCTGTTTTCATTTCCTTTTGCTATTCACTATATGCAACACCTTATGAAGTTGGAAGTATAGAAAGAAGGGAAAAGGTTCACTGAATATTTTATTTTGAATTTGTTCAATTTCAGGATGGATTCCTGGTGGTTTTGATCTGAGTTAATTATGTGCAAGTTACACAATGGGGTGGTCTGTACTTCTCCCCTCTAGGCTTTTGAATATTGGCTAAAACCATTGTCCTCCCCAGGAGTGCCTTTTTAGATAATGCCAGAGTGAAAGTCCTTGCGACATAGCAAATAAAAAATCTAAAGATGTTATTACACAATGCTAGGAGTCTAAACCAGAAACCCCACTCCCTACAAGCTCTCCTCGCCTTAGAGAATGCTGACATCTGTGTGGTCACTGAGATATTGTTTAAAGCCAGAAAGAACACACTGGCAGTCCAAAGCTATAATGCCTTCCACACATTTAGACCAGCTACTACAAAACCCCTAGTCAGTTTCAACAGTGTTTCTCTTTCTGAAGTTCGTTTCCCTTTATTTCTCTCTCAACTTTATTGCTTGCACTTTAGTCCACTGCTGTCTCTCTCAGATCCACTGAAGAGGTATTCAGAATGCATTTCATGAACATTAATTATTTTACTTATCTCGAGTGCATCAGTTAAACTCATCAAAAGCCAGGCACCTGCACTCTGCAAAGACCTCTACTTATGGAAAATCCCCACTGGTCTTGCAGTCTTCACTTTCCTTTCATTATGTGACTTGCTTAAATTTACAGGAATGAAGAAGACCACTTCCCCTAACTAAATATACATGCTTTTTATTTTTAAACATCTTTATGATATTAGCATATGTAATAGATTAGAAAACAGACCATATTAACAATGTTTCATTTGCATACATTATACATCACTTACTTTTTTCTTTAACTATCCTCAGTCCAGAATTATTTAAATTGCCTAATTCCTGCCTTCCCTTAAACCTCCTCCTCCTCTTGAACATTATTTTGTATTGTATTCTTTAGCAGTTTCTGTTTACTTTCTTACCATTTGTAAAGATCTCTCTTCAGCTCTTTTATCTGTTTTACAATATTCGTTATTTCAAATGCAGTCGGTTTAGCCTTTGATTTCCATTTTCTATAGTTTTTTTGACAGCCAACAGAATTAAACTCGACATGATCTTTATGTCTAGGCAATTCAGATCCTGTTCCAGCCCAAAATAATTATTTCCTTCATTCCCGCCATTTGCTCATCCAATATTTCGAGTACTCTGTAGGGAATGTTTAAAATCTTCCAGCCCGTTGCACTTCCTGGGTATGTGTTCCCATTTACCTCTCCTTCCTGTCAACCTCCAACATTTGCTAGGTACATGAGGAAACATTCTTTTATGTGGTTTGGGTATAAAAGTACATTTGCATATATTTAAGCAAAAATTCAAACCTGTTGGACTTGGCTACATACATGGGAGCCATACATATGCCCTTGCATTGTTTCTTTGTAAGTTGTTTTTTCCAGTCTCTCTTCCCAATCTTTTCTAACTTCCTCTGATTCTTGCAGTTCGTGCAATATTTTGCTTGCATCTTACTGTCCATATTCCTAAAAAAGAGCTTCCACTTTCTCAGTTTTGTATTATCTTTTTAGTCTTTTCCCACATAGCTGCTGTAACTGAAGTCTTTTTAATCCAGACACCTAAATCCTTAATCTTATTGTGCCCCACAATTCTGGGTATTGTTGAACTTTCATGTGTAGGTACATAATTAATGGCAGTAGCCTTATGTTTTTATCTTTTAATTTTATACTCTGAAAAGACTTGAAACAGTCTTGAAATGTTCCACAACACTGAGATGTCCTTTTCTGGATTTAGCTTTATTTGCAGATATTACTCTATAACTGATACTTTCTGAAGATCGTCATCAGTGGCTCAAAGTATAAAACAAATGGGAAAGATGACACCCCTGTCTGGTTCCTGTGTTCAGACGCAACTTATCAGAGTGGAACCAGCCCACTTTAAGGAACCAGCCCACTTTAATTCTTGCCTCCAATCTATCATATATTCTCCTAATTAATCTTATTATTTTAACTGGGAATGCATATGTTTCCATTTCCCTAATCGTAAAATCCCAGCTTACTCTGAATGCTTTCTCTGCATTAAGACCCACCAACAACAGATGTATTTCTTGCACTCTGCTTCTCTCTGGATCATCACTGTTTCATTCATGTCAGAATTGATGAGGACTCTGCAATGGCAACCAGAAGGGGAAAGGAAAAAAGAGTAATCGATTCAAGGGACATTGTCAATTTAAGTAATTTGATTTTGAATGAGTATCCTTTTTTTCCATTTATTTGTCAAAAGGTTTTTCTTTCATTCCCACACAAGCAGCTAATAAGTCCTTGTGGACTTAAAGCTTTACATTTGTAAGCTAAATTTTAAATATTTGTTAAAAGTTCTCCTTAATTTTGATAATAAGGAAAAAGGCGTTTCTGTAAAAAGGCTTTTAACCCCACTCTTCATAGCATGATGTTTGTGAAAATGTTTTTAAGAGGTCATTTAGCTCTCAAACCGAAATTTTGCAACTTCTCTTATAATGAGAGACCAGCTTTAAAACAGTTTTCTGCGAATAAGGAGGTTTGGTTTTATGAGAGCTGATAAGTGTGGTGTTGCTTCTCCAGTCAGGATGAAATGGGCGAGCCTTTGAGTTCTGTTCACGCAGCTTTATTATGTACAAACACCTCAGGATTGAGGCTTAACTTAGATAAACTTAATAAAACAAACTAGCTATTACACTCACATGCTTACTCTCTGGATGCACTCCGAAAATAGCACTGAAGCTAGCACATGCTTGCTATTTATATGCACGTTCAATCCTTGAAAATGCTTCTTAAAGGTACAGCACAGCTCTCTAGTCTACATCCTCCCTCTTTGAGAAATGAGTCCTGCAATTAATACAAATGATTCTTTTTCATGCAATTTGTACAGAACTAAATACATATAAACAATTATGTCCAAGTTGCTGTGTATTTCACACTAGGTCTGGAAATACGACCAAATCGTGTGACATAGGAATTAGTTTGGTTTATCAACTGGGATTGTCTCTGCTGAATGTTCAACCTTAGGGATATCGGGAATAGAAGTAGGAGTCAAGGCACCTACTGCAACAGGAACATTGTCTGGATTGCTCTGAGATCTGGAGTCTGTATCACAGGAACAATGCTGCAATAATTATTCTGATACAGGAAGTAGATTAGATGTCTGTGATTTCTCCTGTACTCCACACCCTCTGATTTCACAATGTAGGATCTCTGCTCTGCACATATACTTGTTACTTGACCAATCCAGCCGAAACCTTTTGCTGTTTGTATCCTCACTGTCCCTCCCTCCTTTCAATGGATGAAGAAATTTGCTCGATTTAGAACTGGACTTCTGGAAAGAACACTTTCTGAATAGTTGGGCTCTAATTGTTCTTAGCTTTAAGCCTCAACATACTGAAACTGGTAGGCAATGTTGTTCTGGGCTGTCTAGATAGAAGTCTCTGAGCAGGCGAGCCAAGTATATCATCACTGGGTATGTTTTGAGATTGAGTAAATTCAAAAAGACATCTGTGTTATCACGCTTTGACTTCTCCAGTAATTGCTTTGCACTTGGTACTCCACGTTCAGCTAGTCCATTTGACTGTGGATATTCTGGACTACTAGTAACATGTACAAAGTCCCATTCTCTTGCAAATTTCTGAAACAACTCACTGGTAAATTGGGATACCATTGTCAAATAACGTGTGGACTACCATGGAATGAGAAATGACGTTTCAACTTGATAATAGCAGTGGACATTAGATTAGGTGGTAAATGATCTCAAACCAGTTTGAATAAGAGTCTACCAACACTAATATATCCGTGGCTACTGCTGACCAAGGTAGTTCAGGAACTTGACTTAGCTGAAGTGGTTCTTTTTGCAAATGTGGTTTAGTACTATTGCGTACTTTATCAATGTGTTTTACTAGAGAAGGCCAAAATACTAGTCGTCCTGCTGCTCTTTTGCTAGATTTGGAACCTGGGTGACCACAATGCATAATCTGGATATATTCATGTTGTAAGGAAGCAGGAACAACATGAGACCATATAATATTTTTACTTGATGGCTCTCTCAAAGGTGCTGTCATGTCACTGAAGTCTGGTACAAACTTGCCTAAATAGTTGACCCTACCAAGAAAATGTTGTAGAGCTTGAACATCATTATCTGGTGCTGGCATCTGAAGAATGGATGCTTGCTTGGATGGGTCTGGTCGCAAGCCAGTGTAGAGCTTTAACATCATTATCTGGTGCTGGCATCTGAAGAATGGATGCTTGCTTGGATGGGTCTGGTCGCAAGCCAGTGTAGAGCTTTAACATCATTATCTGGTGCTGGCATCTGAAGAATGGATGCTTGCTTGGATGGGTCTGGTCGCAAGCCAGTGTAGAGCTTGAACATCATTATCTGGTGCTGGCATCTGAAGAATGGATGCTTGCTTGGACGGGTCTGGTCGCAAGCCAGTGCTGGTAAATCTCCATATATAACTTCTGGCAGTCTGAATTTGCACTTTAGAGGATTGAGCTCTTAGGTTCACTTCACGTGCTCTGTCTAGAACTCTCTTACGGTTTCTGTCATGCTGTGCTTCATTGCCTCCAGCCACTAAATCATCTACTATTGTGGCACAATGATAATGTGAAAAAAAATTTGCTCCATTGCACGCTGAAAGACTTCACTTGCAGAATGGCATCCTGAGGTATCTATAGCTGTCAAATAGGGTACTGAAAGTAGTCAGTAATGAGGATTTGTGATCAAGCATCACTTGCCAGAATTAACTATTTGCATCCAAGACGGAAAAAAACAAAGGCATTTGGTATTAGGGCTGCGACTTCCTCTACTGTATGCATTGGATGATGCAGTGTTTTTTTAGTGCTTTGTTCAAATCTCCTGGGTCAATACATGTTCTGATTTTCATCAGTGCCTTTTTTGTGGGCTGCTACCATGGACGACACCCATTTAGTTGGTTCTGTAACTGGACAGATTACACCTTGCTGCACCATTTTATCCATCTGAGCTTTAACTCTATTCTGCATAGCTATCGGAACTTTTCTTGCTGGTCTGACCACTGGACTTATCTCTGGGTCCAACTTCATAGAATACACATCTAGAAGTTTTCTCAACTTGTTATCGAACAACCTCTGCGTACTCTGAGAAAATAACTTCTGTAAAATTGGAACTAGGATGTGTGCATATATGATTGAATTTACCTTCTTTGGTAAAAGGAAAGCTTTCTCAAACTGTCTCCAGATTACATAGAATATCAAACTGCAACAGTTCCTAGCCAAATAATATGAAAGCACTGCTGAGCCTTCAGTTTGAATTTCTTCACCTCCATAAGCAACAGTTTCACATACCTAACCACATTTAGTTGCTCCCCAGCTCTCACCTTAGCAAATGTGTCTGCTGACATAACATTATACTTTGAGCCAGTATCTACTTTAAGCTTGGTGGAATTACCATTGATCCTGGACAGTACAAAACACGTCATTCTTTGCCAACAAATTCACTGGATCAACTTTTTCACCAATCACTGATGCACCATCTACATAGAAAATAGAATTGCAGCTCTCTGTATGTTCAATTTGCTTTTTTGAGTTGTTACCCTTCTTTACAACTGTGTGAGGTTTACTTGATTTGCAAAACTTTTGAAAATGGTTCCATTTTTTTTACACTTGTGGCATCGCAGACCAAAATGCTAAGCATCTTTCTCTTTGAGACTCATGATTGGTGATTGGCACCTCTATTTCTTTTTCTTTCCCTTTCCTTTATGATAACCGGGGAAGTCCAATGGGCCAAGAAGAGCCCGTTTTCAGTGGAGGCCCGGGGAGAAAAGCTCCAATGAACAATTTAAGACAAACAAAGTTATACAGTTGAAATTTTCATAGGCTAGAGAAATACAGCTTAATACAAATGAGTAAGTTAAACTTATGAAAGGGAATACAGATAATGAGATTTAGACAAACATAGGTATACAAATTTATTCATAGGCTTGAGAAATACAACATGATACATATGAGGACAATTAAACTAATGACAAGAAGTGCAAAAAATGAGATATAGGTGGTGGTGAAGTATATACATGGTTAGATAGAGTTTGATATAGAGTATCTGGGTAGGATTATACCAGTTGCAATAGGAGACTGTCCAGTGTGGGTATAGTGTAGTCAAGTAATAGGTGAGCAAAGGTTTGAGGAGTATGTGTATGAGGGGTAGTTATGTTGGAGTGTGGCATTGGCATGTCCATTTTAAAGATGGGTGTGAGAACAAGAGAGATTTGAAGTTATTCTGATTTGATGTATTGCAAAGGGGTGGAGGGAGGGAGTTCCATAGTTTAGATAAAGAGCAGGATAGCAGGAGATAGTCAGGGGGTTGTGAGGGTTTGTAGATTTGTAAGAGGTGTTGCTTTTCTGATCTAAGTGAGTGGTTAGAAATGTAGGGGATTAAGGTGGTAGAGAGAAAGAGGGGCAGCTGGAGGGTTTGAAGATGAGCTTGTGGGCAGTGGTGAGTTTAAGGAAGGTGAGGTAATTGGGCAGTTCAAGCCACTGTAGAGTATGGAGAGACTGGCAGTGGTAGGGAAGAGTTTTTTGAATTGGTAGCAAATTTGCTAATTTTATTGTAGCAGGATTCGAGTTCAGATTGTAGACTAAGTTGGAGGTTAATAAGTAGGGACGTGCCGTACATAAGAGAGGGGAGAAGGTAGAAGGATGCTAAGGTTTTTCTGGTGGAGGGCATTTGGTATTAGGTTGTGTCTGTACAGGAGCCCTAGTTTTTGGTAAGTTTTCTTGGTGGTGGTTTGGATACGAGTGTCAAACTTTAGATGTTCATCAATGATGACACCAAGCAGTTTAGTGTTTGATACAATTTCAGTGGGGATGTTCTTCTGACTGAATATGGAGAATGAGTTTTGTCGATTTCTGGAGTTTCTTAGAGGGGGAAAAGATCATTTTAATTTAGTTTTATTAGCGTTTAGGGCCAAATAATTGTTTTTCATCCAGGTTTCTGTTTTACAGACAGCTGCTTGAGTGAGTAGAAGTAGGTTAGAGGGGGGAGTGTGCTGTGGAGATTGTTGAATCAGCATACTGGATTAGTGAGGATTCAGGAATGGTGCGGTGGAAGTTATTGATAAATATGTTTGAGTAAATTACCTTGAACAGAACCTTACAGCACTCCAGTGGGGGTGTGAAGGAAGGGAGAGGTAGTGGATTTGCATTGGATACCTTGCTGTCGCTCGTAAAGGTAGCTAGAGAATCAGTCTATGGTGGAAGAAAGGTTGAGAGGGGAGAGTTGGGATAGGAGTAGAGGGTGGGAGACTGTGTCAAAAGCTCGATAGATCAAGGAACAGGGAAGATGCAAGTTTGCTAGAGTCGCGTGCTTGGTTGATTGTCTTGAGAAAGGACAGGAGGGCAGTCATGGTACTGTGGCTTGGGCGGTAGGCATGTTGAGTGGGGTTGAGGAGGTTGTTGTGTGTTAAATATAGCATCAGTTGTGAATGGATACATTTCTCCAGGATTTTAGACCGTAGTGGAAGGATGGCAATAGGCCTAAAGTTGGTTGTGGCAGTATTTTTTGCCTCCTTTATGAAGAGGAATGATGTGGGCATGATGCCAGATAGATCCAAGAAGCGTATGTCCCATCTACCTGTCTATTAAGATAGAAATGGGAAAGGCAATGCTGTCAGCAGATACTTTGAGAAATGCAGATGGAAGATTGTGAGGTACGTTGCGGCTAGGTTTTAGTTGGAGGAGAAGTTTTATCGTACTCATGGGGATGAGTTTTAGGCTAAATGGGGAGGTATGTTAGTGGATGGTTGGGATGGTGGGTGAGGTAGGGTTTGGGGGGTGAGGGAAAGAGGAGGACAATTTAGCTATACAGTCAAGAAAAAAGGAGTTGAATTGGGTGGCAGTTTCAAGATCGGCTAAATTTGAGTTAGGACAGGGGTTATCTTTGTTACCTGGGTGGAAGAGGGAGGAAGGAGATTGTGTCCCAGAATCTTTTAGGGTTCATGAAGTGTTCGGTTTGAAGTTTGGAGAAGTATGCGCTACGGTCTCTAGTTGTTGTTTTTTTTTTGCGGAGTTTCGGAGTTGTTTGAATTCAAGTAAGAAGTTAGGTTGTTTTTGTGGTATTTTTTCCATGTTTTGTCTCTGGAGCATGCATGTTAAGTTTGGTATCTTTTGATAGCCAGGGGGAGGCTTTGAACTTGATGCGTTTGGTTCTAAGGGAAGCATGGTTGTTGGATAGATTTAAGAATGTATTATCAAGGGGCATGTTTTTTTTAGGAGAGACCAGTCAGTGAGTTTTAGACATTCGGAAAAAGTTTGTGGGTTTAAGTAGGAGAGGTTGTGGGTTTGAATGTAGTGATGTTGCCTATGAAGAGGAGAGGGGTGACCATCTGCGAAAGCAGGTAGGTGGTCAGCTGAGAGTGTCTCGAAGGATTTCAGATTTGGAGATTAGGTTGGGATGGGATGTTAAGATCCAATCCGTGTTGGTGCCAGAGGCCCCATCTTTGTTTGGCCTGGTAGGAGAGTGTATTAGTTGGGTGAAGTTGAAGAGGTTGATTGTGTAAGAGGGGGTTTGTGAATTTATTGTAGCTCAGTTAATGTTTGTGTCACCTAGGATGCATGTTTCATTTGCGATAGTTAACAGTAAAGCTGTATTTGGGTTTTGCTGATTCACCCTTGTACTGCACTGAGCATATCCTTTTCTTAAAACTTGCTGGAAAACTACAGAACCTCCCAGTAAAACCCACAGGGACTGTAGCTGCCTTGTGCTTGCGCCTACTTTTGCTAGCCACGTGTTGCATGCTGTCTCCATTTGCTCTGGAGTCTGCTGAAACCATGGTCTTATCACTTGCAAGAATACTTGTCTTTCTGTAACTTCATGGATTTGACAAATCTCAGTGGCCTTGCTTAGCATTTAAATCACTGTCACGAAGCAAAATATTTCTTTCTCACTGCAGCACTATTAATACCACACACAAGCCTGCCCTTTATCAGCTAATTTTTTAAATCCCCAAACACATTTTAGCTTTGTTTCTCAGGTCAGTAATGTAAGCTGCAAAAGTTTTCCCCTGGTTTCTGATCTCTTGTGTAAAACAAATGCCTCTGTAGTGCAATATTTGTCTGGGGGTTGCACAGTTCCCTGAATTTGCGTCTCTTTCAGTGGGCTTTGACACAGCTAGGTTTAGCAAAATTAATGCCCTGGTGCGTGCATCTTTGTCCGGAATAAGCTGCTTGTATAAAAAATATCATACTCTTGCTCAAATATTCTCTGCAACATTCTGATCAAATACAAGTGGTAAGGGTTTTCGAAATCCATCTGCCATATTGACACATACCAGTGAAGGCTTTTGCAAGTACGCACATGTGCCACTATTTGTAACTATGCTCAATAGCACAAAAAGCCTCTGAATAACTGAACTTTATGAAATAAGTCTCTTGGGCACAAGAATACTTTTAAAATTACTGTACTGTAAGAAACCAACTCTTATCAGTGTAAGAAACATTTCAAAATAACTGCACTGTGTGAATAAACTGGGCAGATGAAGCTCAGAGTAAGAAACATTTCAAAGTAATTCCACTTTGCGAATAAACAGTACACTGAAACTTTCCCAAAATGGCTGTACTTTGCTAAATAACTCTTTACAGTGCACTAATCACTGTAATGGTGGCACTTTACGAATAGACTCACCCAGCACAAGAAACTTTTCGAAATGGCTGTATTTTGACTATACTTCATGAAATAGTTGCACTTGTGTGTATGTATACGTATGTGTATATATATGTATATGTGTATATATATATATATATATATATATATATTTTCTTTGGGATATAAGCAAACACTGTAAGCACTTTACACACTTGATACTTCTAATAACTCTAGTTATGCCCTGAGTACAATGCAAAATAGTAGTTTATACCAAAACACAGTACTTTGCCAAAAAACATGCAGTCACCTTGCTTTATTTATGCTTAATGTGCCCTTTTTGCCCTTATTATATTTGTTTTGCTTGTTTAATCTTTTTTATGCCCATTATACTTTTCTTTTGTTAGTTTTACTCTAAACATGCCTGTTTTGCTTTAAACATATTTTGCAATTCAGAGGTAATTGAGCCCTTTATGTGCTTTTCTGGTGCTAGTTTTATCAAATATCTTAATTTTATATATTTAATTAATAAACCTTTTGTGCCTCTCACTTGTTTAATAATGCGGTTTGTGCCCTTGTAATGCTCTATTTTATCTTTTTGTAAAATAAGTAATTTGTGCAAGTTTTCATTACCTGTTTTTCATTTCTGGCCCATTTATGTGCTCGGTTCTCTTAGTTTACCTTTGCTGTAAACTTTGCACCTCATAACTCTGAAAAGCAGTCTCTGGAGTCCCACTTCTGACACCATGTCACTCGTCCAATCAGGATGAAATATAAGAGTCTTTGTGGGTTCTGTTTAAGCAGCTTTATGTACAAACACATCAGGATTGAGGCTTAATAACGTTTAACTTGAATAAACTTATAAACAAACTAGCTATTACACTCATACGTGCTCACTCACTGGCTGCACTCTCAAAATGGCATTGAAGCTAGCACGTGCTTGCTATTTATATGCACGTTCAGTCCTTGGAAATGCTTAAGGTACAACACAGCGCTCGCTCTCTCCTACAGGTGGGGCAGTAATTATCATGGAAACCAATGATTATGTGGAGGCCATGCGACAACTTTTAACAGATGACCTTGTTATGAAGAAATTTCAGATGATGTAATTATCAAATATTTCTCTAACATTGATGTCATTCTTTTTGATCTACTATGTCAAGAGAACCTTGTTCATGACCTTTATACCTTTTTAAAAGTAGATCAACCAAAAATGGCCACGCTGTTTAGTATCCCTAAGACTGATAAAAAATGAGGGAACCCACCATTTAGAACAGTTGTAGCAGCTACAAGACAGAATCCATCTTTTTTTACTTAATTCAGTGGTTCAAAAGTCAGAATTGTATCTGAAAGATTCATGGCATCTGTTAGAAAATGTATTAAGAGAAATAGATAATATTGACAGTAACATATTGTCTATTTCAATAGATGTGATTTCTTTGTACAGTTGTATTCATCAGTCTATTGGAATTGAGTTTGTAAGAGAATATCTGATAAATTTTACTTTGTTTGAAAATGGACTGAATACTACCTTCAGTAGTCTGCATATAGTGTTAAGTAATTTCTTTAAGTTCCAAGGGAGATTTTATACGCAAAAAACAGGAGTAGTAATGGGAGCTAGAGTAGCTCCTGTGTTTGCCAACTTAGTGATGGCATGGTGGGATCAAAGTTATATTAAACCCCATAAGTTTAAAAAAAAAATGTTATTCTATAAGTGGGTTTTTTTTATCTTTACCTGGAAAGGAACCAAACACACCCTAGATGTACATATCCCACCTCCATCCCCAACACAAAAGACTACAGTGAAAAACTTCTCAAAAGCCGACTTTACACTTCTTAAAACTGAGATGGTATCCTTTAAGCCCACTGGGCCAGTGGAAACCACATCCCACAATGCAGAATCCTTCACAAATGCTTTCTACGGACATCTCCAAGAATGCATGGATCATGCAATCCCAAATGAAACCAAGACCCTCTCCACCAAGGGCAGGCGTCCTGTCTGGTGGACCCCATCCATAAACAAATTGTATAACAAAAGAAGGAAGCTACTGCACGACAGAGCAAAATCCCATAAAGAGAAGGCATCTCTGATCAGCACTAGTAGAAAGCTACGTTCTCTCATAAAAACATCCAAGGCCAACTTTGAGAGAAAAATCGCTATGGACACTAAATTTAACCTCAAGGCCTTCTTCTGCTATGTTAGAAACCTGGGCGGAAACCCTCCGATATGTTCAGAGTTAGTTCACAATGACAAAAAATACACTGAACCCACAGATATTGCCAACATTCTGGCAGACAGGTTCAGTGCAAATTTCTCCCCTCCCTCACCCCCAAAAGAAGAAATACTTATCCCAGCTGAATGTAACCTCCCTGTCATCTCAGATGTCCAGGTGAGAACCGCCCTCAGCAAAGCTAAAAACGCAGCATCAATGGGACCTGACGGTATCCCGGGTTGCGTGCTATGTGAACTCCAAGAGGAGCTAAACCCACACATAAAAATGCTATTTAACCTTAGCCTTACTACAGGATATGTACCTGAACACTGGCGTACAGCAACAGTAATCCCACTCCACAAAGGAGGCACCTCTACAGACCCTGGTAACTACCGCCCCATAAGCGTAACCAGCCTGGTCTGCAAAGCTATGGAAAGAATCATTATGGAACTCATAAACAGAGACATTGGAGACTTACAGACACTTGATCCCACCCAGTTCGGCTTTGTAAAGGGCAGATCCTGCCTTTTGAACCTGGTTGACTTTTTCGAAACCGTCACTAGAGCCATTGACCAGGGCAAAGCAGTCCATACAGCCTACCTGGACTTGGCTAAAGCTTTCGACACAATACCCCACTCAGGCATCATAGACAAGCTCAACAGCTTAAATGTAAATCCATATGTCACAAGATGGGTTGCAAACTGGCCAAAGGATAGAACCCATAAAGTCAAAATCGCTGGAGCCATGTCAGACTCAAAGCTAGTCACAAGTGGTGTCCCACAGGGCTCTGTCCTGGGACCCCTCTTGTTCGGCATTTATTTCTCAGATGTGAAAGCAAACATGGGAGGGTTGTGGCTGACAAAGTTTGCAGATGACTGCAAAGTAGGTGCCATAGTCGATACACCAGCTGACACACACATCCTACAGAAGGGCCTCACTGAAACGGACAACTGGTGCCGGAGTCATGGCCTTAAACTAAATGCCAAAAAATGTATAGTCATCCCCTTTGGGGAAAAACAAAGTACCCACAAATTATCACATAGACAGTAACCCACTGAGTACGGAAAAAGTAATCTGAGACCTGGGGACCCAAGGAGGTCATTGTACCCCTATACTCCTCCCTTATCAGGCCCATGATTGAGTACGATGCCCCATTTGGTATGTACCTCACCCGGCACTTGCAACAGCTAGAGAGACCCAAAAAGTACCTCACCAAGAGGATCAAGGGTCTCCAACATATGTCATATGCTGCCAGACTAAAGAAACTCCAGCTCTATTCAGTAGCATACCATGTCCAATCAGGAATTGATGGACATGCTCCACCTCAAAAAATCCAAATCCATCAGAACCACGAGAGCTAAAGATTTAAACCTCAGCACAAATATGAATAGGACATGTTGGAGGGACAGATTCATAACGCAGAGGCTTCCCATACTCTGGAACAGAATCCCAGTTTGTTAGGCGGAGCCCCTCACTGACTCTCTTCAAGAGAAATCTTGACGAGTGGATGGGAGATCGTAGGTTTACCCCAGGGGTCATCTCTGTGTCACTACTAGACAGACTGTGTCACTACTAGACAGAGGCACAGTATTCTAAATCTATTCTGTACACTTTTGTACCATAACATGGGGTGGCGAAAGCCACATCACTATGGCTAGGCTTATAAATGCCCCAGGGCAGATAGCCTAGTACTAAACTATGAAGAATTTTTATTTAATTGTTAATATAAGAATCTCTTTTGAAATTTACCATTAGTGGTATGGGAGAGGAAATTAACTTTCTAGATATCATGATAGCTTTAGAAGTGAATAGTGATTAACTAGCAGGATATTTAGAAATTTGTTAATTATTTACATAAGTCTGCACCCTTTCCACATGAAAAAGGAATTATAAAAGGCCAATTTATGAGACTTAGTACATTAACAAGTGAAGATCACATTTTTCTCAAGAAAGTTGAACATCTTAAGACTCTCTTTTAGGAAAGGGTTATGAAAAAGGCTTGCTGTTGTTGTTGCATTTTTCGGCTTTTCCCAGTTAGGGGTCGCCACAGCGGAACTCCGGTCTGCTAATGATTGGCAGTGGATTTTTTACGTGCCGAGTTGCCAGCCCTGACGCACAACCTTCAATGAAGGTACGCCCATTCACACATGTCTCCACACAGAAGACGCTCCAGCTGAGAATCGAACTGGACAATGTCTTGCTGTAAGGCGACAACGCTACTGCAGCACCACCACTTGCTGTCACATTATACATGAAATTACCATACTCAGCCAAAAACAAAGCCAGACCTATTTTAAATTCTGTTCCCTCTATACCACAAATGTTTATGAAAACGCATTGGATGTTCACCAGATGCAAGATATAGAGGAGTAATCCCACTGCCTATCACTACTAATATGACTTATAAAATGTTTTAAGAAATAACTGGAAAATTATTCTAGGGATCAAAGAAATGACAGATAGTCATTCAAAATAAGCCGTTGTTTACTTATGTGTCAAAGAGTATAGAAAAATCTAATGTTTCAGATTTGGGTATTAAAACAACTCTGAGACATACACGTGTAGGGAAATCCAAGTGTTGTAGATTTGTGAGTTACAGTTCTAGTTTTCACTTGAAGACAGTCAATAAAACGGTAGTTGCCAGGGACAGATTTAATCGTGATTCCCGTGGGGTTGTTTTACTTGGCTTTCCTGTGAAACATGCTGAAGCTGTTGTATTGGAAAGACCATTAGGAAGCTAGCTAAAAGAATTTGAGCATGCTTCTGCTATAAAGAACAAAGATGTCAATGCAGTAGCAAAACATATTCTTGTCAAGATTTCAGAAGGTTTCAGTTTTTTTGTATTGGATAAAGTTGATTTAATAAACTTCACTGGGAATTAGTGTGGGTTTTTCAAGTGCCATGAAGCCAAATGACAAATAAGATTGGCTGCTGACAAAAGACCAGGGTTAAATGAATGCATAAATTAAAAATGGTTTTATTAGCTTAAAAGTTGTAATTTATGTATTGATTTGCTTTCTTATGAGTAATATTTATTTATTTAGTATTTATTGCTTATAGTTTTAATGAGCCCTTTAAGTACTTCATTCATAAATTGGCATTGAATGGTCATTGGTTAAGGAAAGTCTTGTGGTTTTAAGCTCTGGGTTTTAAATTTACTACGAGTGTTTTACTTATTTTCTGGGGGCGGCCCCGGTGGTGCAGTGGTTAGCGTTGCCCCTCACAGCAAGAGGTTCTCCGGTTCAATCCTCGGCTGGGGTGCCTTCTGTGCCGAGTCTGCGTATACTCCCTGTGGTTGCGTGGGTTTCCTCCTGGTGCTCCGGTATCCTCCCACATCCCAGAGGTATACTGTAGGCGGATTGGACACTCTAAATTGGCCCTAGACGTGATTGAGTGTGTGCGTTTGTGTGCCTTCTGTGGAAGGTTGGGCTGGCAACTCGACACCATAAAACTCCATTGCCAATCATGAGCGGACAGGTGATCCACTGTGGCGACCCCTAACCAGGAAAAGCCGAAAGAAAAAGTTTTACTCATTTTCTGATGCTCCTAAATAGAGAGGATAAAAGCACTAAAATTTACTTTGTGGTCTTCAGCTTGTGGTAATTTTAGTAGAACAGTCTGTTTTGGTTTATTAGTTTTAAGTTTCTACTTAGCAGTGTTGTTGAACTCTTGGAATAAACTTACTCCCTCTTGGAATAAACTTACTCCTTCTTTGCCACTCCTAAAGCAGGTAGTCCTTTTCCATAAATACACTCATTTCCAATGTTCAACATCTTACCATATCATTCCGCTAGTAGGACTACATTTTAAATAATATAGGTCTCTTTCCTTCTGTAGGCTGAATTAAGAGCATTTAATATGAATCACTTCATAAAGTTAATACAGGCCACTTCTAACTTCCCTGGTACAGCACAAAACCTTGAGTTTTCTCTTCATGCTTTATCTTCCAAATCTATTTTCTGAATGGTTTCTATATTTGAGGCCTCTTTCATTCATTTCTTCTTCTGATTTCTTCAGTCTTTGCAGTTCATCAGATTGACTGTAATAGAGGATTATGATTGGGTCACCAATCATAACTCGCTTATGTTTTTGAGACATGGATGCCAAGAAATTCACCTCGAGAGCGAGTGTTGGGTTTGTTCTTATCTAAATCCAACGAGGAGAAACTTGTATATAGAATGATTATAGAATGATGTATTTATCCCAGGATAAAGAAAGTGCCCAGCCAAGGGTGGTTCGGTGAGTAGTGCAGAGTCGTCTAGGAATAGAAGAGATCTTGCTACTGTGTAGTCAACAAAAAGTAAAAAAAAAAAGACCAGCCAGACAAGATGCCTGGAAAAACTGACAGTTCAGGACAAAAAAAAAAAAGTTCTGCTTTATTTCTACTGCAGCTATCCCAGAGTTCCCAAAAAGAGGTTACACTACAGAAAAGAAAAATCATAGAGAAAAAAAGGCAAACATTATCATTAATTGACCGATTTTAGAAACAAAACAATATGCAGAAAAGAAAACGTGGTGAGTTGGAAAAGGAAGCAAAATTAATTATTTAGAGAGTGAGAACAAAATTCACAGGTATTTACAACATTAAAGAGAGGAATGGGCCCAAGAGAAGAAGTAAGATCTAATGTGGTACAGTTTTCATCCAGAAAAGAAGCTGGTCAAAAATATTTGAAAATACGTACAGGTAAAGGCATCCCGACATGGTAAATATAACCTAATACTTCATTCTGTGCTACTATTCTTTTTGTTGATCAGTTACGGAGTGAAGGATTTGAATGGGAATCCCAGACACAAAGGTCACTTCAGAATGATATTTTATTTACAACAGATACAACTTGAAGAAGGGACAGTGGAAGTAGAATGGAGCAAAAGTAGTGGAAATCGCTCATTAATTCAATTAAATGTTGAAAGATTTTTCACAAAATGAAATGCCATTCATTTCAAAGCAAATGTATTGCCACACAGAGGCAGACTTGGAAATGCAGACTGTAGAAGAAACTCAGTCAAGAAGAAAACAATTTTATGGAAAGCCTGCTGGATTTGATAGAAATGGATAAAAATAATATGGTATGAGAGAAGGAGGCTGCCAATAGTGAATAAGACATGAATTGGTAACTTTGTAAGTCAAATGAATAAAGTAATTGGAACTATAAAGAGAGATCCACACGATAAAACAGAAATTAAGAGAATACATTATTGTGCAGTGATGCTAATAATGGACAAGACATTGCCAATAAAGTATAAATTTAGTAAAGGAAAATAAAGGAGCAGATTACCACCATGAAAGCTCTGACTAGAAACACTTGTGAAACAGTTTAAAAAAAATATCACTATTGGAAGATTAGAGAAAATAAATACAAAAGTATCACTATTGGAAGAATACAGAAAAGGAAATCAGTGTGTGTAAAAACAAAAATGCAATATCAAAACAGATCAGGGTTTGAGTTATACTCTCTCAAACAGTACATTAAAAAATCTCTGCGCAGGCTGAAAAGCTTAGGAGATGCACTATGAAATATAAAGAAAAGATACAAAACAGTTTATGGGAGACCCAAAGACATTTTACAGAGAGTTAGGAAAGAAAACGGCAACAGTTGAGATGCCAGTAAGAAAAGTGGAAATAAATGCATTCTGGAGAAATATATGTGGATCTGTTGAACACAGTAAGGAGGCCAAGTGGATAAAAGTAGTAAAAAACATTTAAGAGACTCTGCTTATAGAAGGTATGGATTGGAATGAAGTAACGTCTACTGAGATAGAGCTAAAGTTAAGAAAGGTTCCCAACTGGAAAACTGCAGGTCCAAATGCTGTACCTAAAATTTGGTTACAGGTATTGCCATCCTTGTACTGTGATTTTGCCTTCATTTTAAAAAATATTTATATGTACACCCTGAAATGACACCAGATTAGCTAACAATGGGGAAAATCATAGTAATACTTAATTCTTAGGGTGATCTGCATGGTCAGTTTTATTGACCAATGACCTGTTTCCCCACAACATACAGGCTACATACGGTAATTGATGCAGATAAAATTCAATCATGGCTATAAAACAGAAGGGGATTAAAAGAGATTCGTATGGAACAAAGGATAATCTTTTGTTAAATAAAGCCATACTGAAGACCAGTTAAAAGAATGGAAATCTCAGTATGGCATAGATAGATTTACAAAAAAAAGCATTTGCTAGTATTCCTCGCTTATGGATTATAGAATGCTTGCAGATGTATAAAATTTATCATATATTGGTAAATGTTATTACATTTGCTATGAAGAAATGGCAAACCGCTTTGCATTTGAACCACAAAAAAGGGACAATTAAATACAGGGTGTGAAAATCTATCTTAGAATATTTGAGTTATTCTTTGTCACCATTATTATTTTTGTCTTTGTCTTAATCCACCAAGCTGTTTATTCAACAGCCTAGGTCATGGATTTAGTTTGACCCCAAAAAATTCAAGTGAAAGATATCTTACCTTTTTGTGGGTGACTCTGAAACTATATAGTTCATCAGATGAACACCCGAAAGAGCAACAACAAGTTGTTAATGCCTTCTCAGATGACTTAAGAACAACATTTGAAAGGGGAAAATAGAAGACTCGAGAAAATATAAAACTTTGGGAGGAATGTGATCTAAAAGATTTGGAACAAGGAATGTAGATGAAGGTGCAACAATACAGCATGAAAAATGAGAACAAAGCTCAGTAAGGAATATCTTGGAAGATTAAAATTAATACTGAAATCAGCTTTGACATCTAGGAGTAAAGTTCAAGTTATAAATCAACTTGCACTTCCTGTTGTCATAGCTTTCGGGTGGTTGACTGGCCACAAAAAAAGGTCTATACGAGTGATAGGAAAAACAAGAAAATTGCTCCATTCCTAGCAAATAATATGCAAAAAACAGTGTTTGCTAAGATTATATGTATCATTCAGTGTGAAGGAGACATGGGCCTCCGTGAAATCAACTATACCTATAGGTTGGTGATTGTGGGATTGCATACATGTTTATTGACATCATCAGATACAAACAGTTCTAAAATATGAACTAAACAAGACCAAGATGACCTTCTTGTTTAGGTTAGCCGAAGCCTTTAGAAAAAAAGCCAGGCATGGAAATCTGTCCAAACATGGTTAAAAATCAAAGTATAGAGATCTGCACAGCCACTTGTTGACTTGACAGTTGTCCTGCAAATAGATTAGACCGGGTGAATTTAAACCAAAAGATGAAAGTGTAATCTTGGCAGACCAAGATAGTGGATAGATAGTGGATTATGTACCAACTGGTTCATAAAATCC
This sequence comes from Protopterus annectens, assembly GCF_019279795.1. NCBI lineage: Eukaryota > Metazoa > Chordata > Ceratodontiformes > Protopteridae > Protopterus > Protopterus annectens. The sequence goes on from NC_056751.1 coordinate 92,668,911, forward strand.
CTAGAAAAGGCAGGAGATGCAGACAAATCTAATTTTTTGCAGTACAGCACTAGAAGCAGTTGCATACCATGTAGTAGGGTGCGATACACTCATGGTGGTTTGTATACTGAATGACGTAACAATGTGGCAAGGTTGTTGTATTGGAGATTTTATAAACATTACAACACAGAGGCAGCTGAAAGACATTGGAGGCATGAACCACAAAACATTATTGAAAATGATGAAGTAATGATTGCATGGAATCCCTCCATACTAGCAGCTAAGAATGTAAAAGCAAGCAGACTGGATATTGTAGTAAAAGCGAAAAAGACATGTATAGCTTTTAATTTATTGAAATTGCTACACCCAGTTCCTGTGAACCGAAATACATAAATTTTGTAAAATTTCAGGACTTGCAAACAGAAACTAGAGCAAAGTGGAATAAGGATACACAGGACCATGGCTAACTCGAACGGATCCACAACCGGTTCACACAATTACAATCTTCCTGGGGATCTTATGATACTGCTGCAACACATAATGAAGTTTATACCTACTTCTCAGGACATGACTTTCTTCACAAGGGAATTATGAACAAGCAGGTTCTCCAGGTTCTCTTATTTTTTCCCCCGAGCCTTTCAGAGATTTCCTTGTGTCTGGATGGAGGGAACAGCTTCCAAGCTGTAAGTACACAGAATTCTGCTGATAACAGGCTTTTGGCTCCCCAATTTTCTTTTTTTGCAGATCCTAATGTTCCATTTAAAAAGCCAATTGTTTGATTTTAAGCATAAACTGAATAAGTTGAATAACTTGAAATTGGATAATTCTTATTTTACGGAATGTCTGCACTTAAGGGTTCCTAAAGGTCTTGGACTGTGGAAATTTCCAGTGGGTTTAGTAGAAATTTCTGTTCTACATAATGAATTATTACAACTTTTTGATGGTATTGATGCCACTGGCTTGAAACTGAGTTGTTACACAGTGCGTTGAATAAGGAACTCAACATTTGATGTTCATCGTGTTTCACTGTTGCAGTCCTTACAAAATGGGTTATCTGGCTCCCGGTAGCCCACAGTTGGCCAGAATACCAAAGTCCTTGGGATATGATGTCGACTGCCTTCGGTTTAGGCCTGACATCGGGTACAAAAGAAGGCAGCTGACACCATTTCCTCAGTCTTTCTTGCTGCGGAGCCCGAAGCAGAAGCATTTTGCACGAGTGCCGGTCGGCCGAGTACCTTCTTTTTGTATTCCAACTGCTTAGTTGAAGACGTCCTCAGATAAGTACCCCGTTGGGGGCTCTCTTTTCTTGCTTAGAGAAAGTTAATAACTGTCTTGCCTGTGGAAAACAGATTCCGCACTGTGATTTTCACTCTTATTGTATTACTTCTTTGGGCCTTGAGCACGACGTCCCTAATTGTGTTCTCTGTGCTTCTTTCAACCCGCATACCATATGTCGTAGAGCTAGGATCTTGTTCAAGCATTTCGGAGTTTGGCCTAAGTTTGTTGGTATGGCGTCTTCTGGTCTCCCGACTTCAGATATTCCTAAGAAGCGCAAGGATAAGGACTGAGACAGGCTTGGGGTCAAATTAGCTGCCGACGTCCCTGTTTAAGTTGATTGTTGGCCCAGCGGTAGTCAGTGAGGTGCTTTCTTTGCCCCTGCAGTCTGCAGATTTTTAGCAGCAGGCATTTGCAGAGACCTTTTCTGAGTCTTCCATACCGCAGGCTTCCACTTCGTCTTCTGACCCTCTGTCAGTCGCCACCTCTGATGGGTCTGGAGCTGCTAAGCAGGTGCTGGCTTCTGAGCCCCCCCCCCCCCTGGAGACCAGAGCCAGACAGCTGATCTGGATTCAGACGTCTGTGGTGGCTAGGCCTCCCAAGTCCATCCGACTTTCTAGCAGGCCATCCAGCCGAAAATCTACTCCTAAGTAGGTGTCGGCCTCCCCTCAAATGCCTCCGGCTCAGATGGTTAAAATGGCTAGTGATCTCGTGACCCTTTTCAAGGGCTCTCAGCCACCTCCTCCTAAAAGGATTAGGGAATTGTCCCCAGAAGCTTTTCCTGCCTCAGACTCTGAGGTTTCCAGCAACTCTGCTGATGAAGAGGGAAACTCTCCACTTTTTTCTGGTTTTGAGGATTCTGATGCAGAAGAATCCTTTGCTTCTGCCTCCCCTCCAGAAGATTTTTCTTTTGGAGATGCTCTGAATACTCTTAGGGAGCATTTCAAATGGGAAAGTCAGGACTACCCTCAGTCTAAGAAACGGATTAGGGAATTCTTGGATTTGCCACAGCATAAGCCTTTGGCTATCCCTCCAGTTTTGGAAGTTGATGATGATGTTTTCATGGAGAATTCTTTGACTCCTAATTCTGTTCCTCCTGCTCCCAGAAAGCCTTACTGGTGAGTTCCTGAGCCTCATCGGTTCCTTTTCAAGAATCCTACTGCTGATCCATAGATTTATTTCTCAGGGCCCTAAGGATGTTAAAGCCACGGTTGCTAAAAATCCTGTTCCTTCTGACAGGGAATCTAGGGCCTTGGATAGATGGGGTAAAAAGGTTTATATGTCTTCCACCCTGGCTATTAGGTCTGTTAATTTTCCTTTTCCTATGCTTAAGTATCAGCAGCATACTTTGAAGGCTATTAAGGCTAGAATTGCTGGTGTTCCTTCCCTGATGGGGAGTAAGGACATGCATGATTTATTGAATTCTGCCACTCTTGTCACTAAACATTCTCCACATTGTGATTTTCGACACTTTGGAGGCTTCTTGCAGGGTAGCAGCCACTGGTTCTGTCATTAGAAGGTATGCTTGGTTCAGGGAACAGCCCCTTTCTGAACCTGTCAAATCTAAATTACTGGATGTGCCTTTGCGCAAGGACAATCTTTTTGGTAGCAAAGCAGAAGAGGTGTTGAAAAAGTTGGAGGATAAGGCCAAATCTTTGCAAACTGGACTTTCTGCAATTTCAGCCTCCTCGTTTTAGTAGACATTACCCTTCTAAGAATTGGATGTTTCCTGACCCTAGTAAATAGTCGCACTAGGTCTAGGGGTTGCAGGTTTTCTAGGGGACAGACTTCCACCCCTCAAAAAGCTAAGCACTGGCAGGCTTCCTCTTTTTATAATCGGGGAGTTCTAAGTAAACTTCCCAAAACAAGCATTCCCAATGACTCCTGCCTGCCTCTGCGGGCCCAGGGTTTCCTTTGGGGGGGAAGGTTAGCCATGTTTGCAAATGTCTGGTTCACCATCACAGACGACAAATGGGTGCTCAAAATAGTATCCAAAGGCTACAAGTTCTCCTTCCACACCTTCCCTGCCACCATGGATACCCAGATATCCCCCCCAAATCAAAGGGCAGAAGCAGCAAAACAAGTTTCTTCTTTACTAAACCTGGGAGCAATAGAGCCAGTTCCTGCACTACAGATAGGCCAGGGTTTCTACTCAAGACTTTTCCTGCTTCCCAAAAAAGAGGGCAACTAGCACCCTATTCTGGATTTGTCCATTCTAAACACATTTCTGGTTATTCCCAAATTCAAAATGCTCACTCTTCAGAAGTTGCTGCCAATGCTGGCCAAGGATTCCTGGCTGGTGATTTTGGATCTCGGACATCCCAATAAGGGAAAGCTGCAGGCAGTTCATTCGCTTCAGGGCAGGGAACAGGCACTTCCAATTCTCTGCACTGCCCTTTGGCTTATCTACTGCTCCCAGAGTTTTTACCAAATGCCTGGCTCCAGTCATTGCTTTTTGCAGGGAAAGAAACCTTCAAATTTACCCTTACTTGGACGATTGTCTTATTCAGACAAACTCTCCAGAGCAACTTCTAAACAACTTGGACTTTGTAAAGAACCTTCGTACCTCTTTGGGCTACACCATCAATGAAAAGAAGTCAAAATTGGTATCCACCAGGGAGATTGTATTCCTGGGAGCAAGCCTGAACACAGCCACCCAGATGGTATTCCTCCCTCAAGAGAAACAAGTGGATCTTTCGAATTACTTCAAAAATTTGGCAAGCATGACCCAGCTCTCTGCAAGCCAATTCCTGCAAGCCCTAGGATTCATGGCTTCATGTATTCTGATGATTCCATATGCCAGACTGCATGTGAAAAAAATACAGTGGTATCTCAAAAACCTTTGGTGTCAACACACACAGGATTTGGACTTGAAGCTTCCTTTGATTCCCTGCCTGCAGATGGAGTTCCTTTGGTGGCTACCGCCTGTGCACAGAACAAAGGCCTGCCTTTCTCTCCACCTCCTGCCAGCCAGACTGTCGCCACAGATGCCTCAGACTACGCTTAGGAAGCACATCTAGAGGGCAGATGCATTCAGGGGACTTGGAACTCTCAACAGGTTCATTTGCACATAAATCTGAAGGAATTGATGGCAGTCCAGCAGGCCTTAATGGCTTTCAAACATCATCTCTCTCCTGGTACTCTTCTGGTCAGGACAGACAGCACCACAATCGTGGTACATCAACAGGCAGGAGGGATGCACTCTTACCCCCTGTGCAGACAAGCATGATACTATGGTCCATAGCAGCTTCCGTGGGCATTCATCTGATAGCTCAGTTTCTTCCAGGAAGACTGAACACCTTTGCAGACTGGTTGAGCAGGCAGGTCCTGGATCCTCACGAGTAGCAACTAAACAAGACCATCTTCTACCACATCATTCAACATTGGGGTACTTCCCAGGTGGATCTCTTCTCATCTCCAACCAACCACCTTCTTCCAACCTTTTGCACCAGGGATCATCACAACAAAGCTTGGAAAGTGGATGCTCTGTCCTTCCCCTAGACACAGCTCTCTATCTATGCATTCCCTCCTTTGCCTCATCTTCCCAGAGTGCTGTTAAAGATAAGGAATGAAAAACCAAGGGCCATCATCATAGCCCCAGACTGGCCCAGACAACATTGGTATCCACTACTTTGCAGACTCTCCCAGTCTCGGCCTTGGCATCTTCCCCTGATACCAGATCTCTTGGTTCATGAGGGGGGAAGAATTCTGCATCCTCATCTTCAGACTCTGCATTTGGCAGCTTGGCTCATTTAAACCTTTACCAACAAGTGGTTGAGGTCCTTCGTGAGGCCAGGAGGCCTAGCACTAGGAAATCTTGCGCAGATAAGTGGAAAAGATTCTCCTTTTGGATGCAGACTAGAGGGGAAGACCCTTCTCAACCTTCTCTTCCTCTCATTCTTGTCTATCCGGCAGGCTTGTTTAATGGTGGACTTTCCTTTTCTTCTATCAAAATCCATGCTTCAGCTATTTCTGCTCATTGTTCCTTTGAGCATCTCATTTTCTCTCATCCCTTGATGAAGCAGTTCCTTAGGGGAGCTAGTAATTTAAAGCCTCCCAGAAGGGCAACTACTCCTGCTTGGGATCTCAGTTTTGTACTTGAGAAACTTACTCTGCCTCCTTTTGAACCAGCTGCCTCAGCAGACCTGAAGTTTCTCTCCTGAAAACTGCCTTTCTCTTGGCTATTACTTCAGCTAGAAGAGTTTCTGAGCTGCAGGCCTTAATGGCAGTAGAGCCTTTTATCATCTTCCATGTGGATCAGGTTTCTCTTCGAACTAATCCCACCTTTATGCCAAAGGTGGTGTATAGCCTGTCTTTTAATCAGTCTATCCACCTGCCTACTTTCTTTCCTAATCCTCAGGAGAAAGGTTACTGCATTCCCGGACTGTGCATAGACAGCTTAGATGTTATCTGGATAGGACTAAAACTTTTCGAAAGTCTGATCAGTTGTTGGTCAGTTTTTCTCCTGGAGCTCAGGGCAAAGCTATTTCAAAACTGACCATTTCTAAGTAGATTGCTCATTGTATTCACTTTACTTACAGCATGGCAGGGTTCCTCCTCAGAGTATTAGGACCCATTCTACTAGGACAGCCTCTACCTCGGCAGCTTTTTAAAGAGGTGTACCTACTAGGGACATACTGGAAGCAGCTACATGGACTTCTGTCCACACTTTCACTAAACATTACAATTTACCCTTGTTTTCTAAGTCCATTGCTGGTTTTGCCACTGCAGTGTTACAGGGCATCCTTATCAACCCTTAAACAGTGGGTGCTCCTCCTCCCTTTTGTTTTTTTTCTTGGGCTTTGGGAATCGACCCATTTTGTAAGGACTGCCAACAGTGAAAGACGATGAACATGGTACATTTGTGTACACTTACCATAAATGTAGATGCTCGAGTGTATTCAGTGTTGCAGTCCTGGTTTCCCCCCTTCCATCCCCCCTTTTTTCCTAGGGCACAGACTGGATTTTCTTTTCCCGGTCTAAACTTTTTTGGGGGGCTCCTGACAGTGAAGGCAAGAAAAACTGAGGAAATGGCGTTGGCTGCCTTCTTTTGTACCTGACTTCAGGCCTAAACCAAAGGCAGCTGACATCCTATACCAAGGACTTTGGTATTCTGGCCGACTGTGGGCTACCGGGAGCCGGATAACCCATTTTGTAAGGACTGCAACAGTGAATGCACTCGTAACATCTACATTTATGATAAGTGTACACAACTGTACTTTCAGGTATTTGCTTCAGTAATATTAAAGATGATTATAATTTATTTTCAAAGGTAGAGAAGATGGAAAAAGAACAAGGAACGAAAGGACAAGAAGTTATACCGGGGCAAATGACTATGAAAATAAGACAGCTTATCCAGCCCCCCCCATTTCAACAATGCCCTCTGTAGAAATGAGAGAACAAATGGGTTGGATAAACTGGGTGATTTTAATCCCAGCCCAAGTCAGACTGAGGGCTATTCTATTGAAACTGCTTTTTTAGAAGAGCTGCAACTGAGGTGGTCGGACAGGATTCCCCAGAGGAGGGAACAGTCTGGGAACCTGAGAGAGACCAACCAGCTTCCCCAATCAACACCCATGCGTCAGGAGGAAGGGGAAGAGATTTTAGTTTCAGCCCTTCAAAACTGTTCTGATAGTGGTTTTAATGGAGATTTTATGGACATTGATTTTAAGATCTTTAATCTGTCTGACTTCATGCTAACTAATGGAGCTGTTTCTTTTTCTAAGAGAGAGAGTTATTTTATTCCAGATTTTAAAACTGATATTGCAAACATTTGAATCCAATTAAAATTGTATACTAGGTAGATGAATTTAAGGCTGCTCTTTTCCAGCGCCAGTATTTCACACATGAAAGAAGTGTTAAGAGAACTACTTTCTTACCTCCTGTTAACCCTGATGTTCATCGTGTTACCCTGCTGCAGTCATCACACATGGGTTATCCTGCCGTCAGGCGGTCCCGCAGTCAGCCTGAGTTCCAAAGTCTTGGTCCGGCGTCGGTTGCTGTCGCTTCTTCCTTGACGTCAGTGCACCAGGGGTATATGAGGCATCCAATGCCATTTTCTTCAGTCTTTCTTGCCGCGCGGTGCCCGAAGCAGAAGCAGTTCGCAAGTGCCAGTCGGCCGACACCTGAGATTTTTGATTCGAATTTCAGTCCGAAGTCTTCAGTAAAGCTAAGTACCCCGTTGGGGAACCTTTTCTTGCCTCAGTCCGATGTCAGAAAAAGTTAACAATTGCATTTCTTGTGGGAAGCAAATACCTCATAAGGACTTCCATTCTTATTGTATTCCTTGCCTAGGCCCAGACCACGATGTCACAGGTTGTCGGTTTTGTGCTAGGCTTAATAAACGAACTATCAAATGCCGTTTTGACTTTGCATGACATTACTTTGGTAGGAAATTTAATTATATCATGCCATCGGAGCAGCTGACAACCAGCATGCATAAAAAACGCAAGGATAAGGACAGGCAGCCTAGGAACCAGCCAGACTCCGAGGCCTCTGCTGGGCCTGTCGCCAGTTCTCCGGTTTTCAGTGAGGCGCCTACGCAGCCCCTGATGACCGCAGAATTGGAACCCCAGACAGCTTCGGATTCTCAAGCAGAGTGTACTAGGCCGTCGCAGCTAACTTCATTAGGCCCTTCCGACACCGGAGCAGAAGGAGACCCCGGTGCAGTAGAAACACCTTCGGTTGCAGAAGGTGTCTTCAGACCGACTACACTCACCATTAAATCTTATGCTAAGCTTAAAACTCCATTAAAACCAAAAACGACTGTACATCAGTCTCCATTTCAAGGCCCCATGCCTAAGAAACTGATGCTTAAGATGGCTGAAGATTTGATTACCCTAATCAGGGGTTCCCATCCCCCTCCAGATAAAAGACCAAGACAAGAGGAGGATTATGGTTCCTCTGACCAGGTTTCTATTTCCTCAGATTCTTCTGAGGAACAGGATTACGCTTTTCCCCCTTATGAAAACTCTTATGCTGAAGACTCTATTCTCTCAGCATCTCTCCCTGAAGACTACTCCTTTGGGGAAACTTTACATACCATGAGGGAACATTTCCACTGGGAAGGCCAGGACTACTCTGATTCTAAGAAAAGGCTCCGAGAGTTCCTTTTACTACCCCGGCACAGACCACTTGCTATTCCTCCAGTTTTAGACATTGTGGGTGATGTTTACTTGGAGTCTAGTCTAAATCCAGACTCTCTACCTCCTGCTCCAGCCAAACCAGACAGATACTACAGAGTACCTGACTCTCACAAATTCCTTTATAAAAGCCCTGTGGCTGACCCAGAAACAATTTCCCAGGGTCCCAAAGGGGCTAAAGCTTCTATGGCTAAAAATCCTGTGCCCTCTGAAAGGGATTCCAGAGCCCTAGATAGATGGGGAAAGATGATATACATCTCAGTTACTCTGGCTATGAGAGCATTAAATTGCCAGTTTCACATGCTGAAATATCAGCAATTCCTAATGTCTCAATTAAAACAAAAAATGAGCACACATTCTGAACCATCTGAATTCAAGGAAATGCAGTATCTGTTGCATGCAGCTGAACAGGTGGGCAAACATACTTTACAATCAAGATTTGATTCATTGGAAGCTTCCTGTAGAGCAGCTGGTACTGGGTCTGTCATATGTAGACATGCTTGGTTAAAAGAACAAACCCTACCTGATCATGTTAAAGCAAAATTATTGGATGCACCTTTACAGCAGGATGTATTATTTGGTGTCAAAGCAGAAGAGGTTTTAAAGAAAATGGAGGTAAGGCAGTCTATGCAGACGGTCAAGGATTTTTTTACAGGTACAACCCCCTCGTTTCAGCAGAAATTGGCCAACAAAAACTGGTCCTTTCCAGCTTCTGACAGATCACAGAGGGGCAAATACAGATGCCCAAGGGGCATAGGTCAGTCACAAGGCCCTTACAAACCTCGCCAGTGGGGCACTGCTACCCAGAAAGGAGGAGAAGACAGGCCCCAAGCTAGCAGAAGACAAACACAATGACTCAACCCTCAAACTACCAAGCAAATCTCTCTTGGCAGATCCCTTGGGAGGAAAATTAGCACTTTTTGCAGACAACTGGCACATCATCACAAAAGACAAATGGGTCCTAAACATTGTCTCACAAGGATACATATTCCACTTTCATACCTTGCCAAGGATAAAAGGAATGCCAAACCTGCCACCAAATCAATGGGCAGATACACAAAAACAAATTACAGCTCTCATGGACATGGGAGCCATTCAACAGGTACCTACACAGGAGCAAGGACAAGGATTTTACTCGAGACTCTTTCTAGTCCCAAGAAAGGACAAAGCATGGAGACCCATTCTGGATCTTTCAATTCTGAACACCTATCTGCAAGTACCAAAATTCAAGATGCTAACACTACAGCAGCTTCTCCCCATGCTGGGCAAGAATGCTTGGCTAGTAACGTTGGACCTCAAGGAGGCATACCTGCATGTCCCTATCAGACAAAATTGCAGAAGATACCTCCGCTTCATTGCAGGTTCAACTCATTATCAATTCTCTGCACTGCCCTTTGGCTTATCTACTGCGCCCAGGGTCTTCACAAAATGCCTGGCACCAGTAATTGCATACTGCAGACAGAGGAATTCAAATATACCCATACCTGGACGACTGCCTTATTTAAGCAGAAAGCAAGGACATTCTTTTAAAGCATCTGGCATTTGTCAAACACCTTCTAAGTTGCCTAGAGTACACAGTAAATGAAAAGAAATCAAAACTAGTGCCCTCACAAAACATAATATTCCTGGGTGCCAGCTTGAATACAACGGCCCAGATGGCTTATCTCACGCCAGACAAGCAACAACAGCTGACTCAATACTTCAAAATAATGGCAACAAAGACCCAACTCCCTCCAAGAAAAATTCTGCAGGCCTTGGGATTCATGGCATCTTGCATACTACTGATACCATTTGCAAAACTGCATATTAGGAAATTACAATGGTACCTGAAAAGCGTATGGACTCGCCACAGCTTGGAAACAATGATACCACTCATTCCTTGCCTTCAACAGGAGTTTCTATGGTGGGCACAGGCATGTCACCTCAACAAGGATCAGCCTTTCACCTTACCCACAGCCAGGCAAACTATGACAACAGATGCATCGGACTATGCCTGGGGAGCACACATGGCAGGACAGTGCATTCAGGGCAAATGGACTACAGATCAAAGGCATCTGCATATCAATCAAAAAGAAATGCTAGCAGTACAGAATGCCCTAACAGCTTTCAAGGACCTCTTACACCCAGGACATCTAATAATAAAGACGGACAATACCACAGTAATGTGGTACATAAATGAGCAAGGGGGCACACATTCCTACCCTCTATGCAGGCAAGCAATGACCATGTGGAACACAGCACTGTCTTACCAAGTTCAACTACAAGCACAATTCCTGCCAGGAAAGAAAAACACATTGGCAGACGACCTAAGCAGAAACATTATGGATCCCCACGAGTGGAAATTAGATCCACAAGTATTTGCAATGATAACTCAAAAATGGGGACTCCCAGACATAGATCTGTTTGCCAACCCCCAAAACTACCAACTTCAAAAATTTTGCACAAGGACATTCCACCCACAAGCTTGAAAAGTGGACGCCCTTTCATTCAATTGGAAAACATTAACAGTGTATGCTTTCCTCCACTGCCTCTTCTAGCAAAGGTACTGCTGAAAGTCAGATTAGAGAGGCCACAAATGATACTCATTGCACCAGACTGGCCACACTAGCACTGGTATCCAATTCTAAGGAACATGGCCCACGGCCTACCAGGGATTTTACCACACATTCCTCACCTGCTCACCCAGCGAGACAATCAGATTCTACACAGTCAGCTCAAGACTTTAAACCTGGCTGCATGGCAAATTACCTAAACAACCAGCCAACATCTCTATCCAAAGCTGGTATGGATGTCATTCTGGAGGCCAGGAGGCCCAGCACCAGGAAAACATATTCAGACAAATGGAAAAGATTTTGCGTCTGGAACCAGGCTAAAGGCCAAAATCCCCTTGATCCCAACATTCCTCAGATTCTACAATATTTAACTGAGATGTTGCACAAAGCACTTTCCTTTTCATCTATTAAGATCCACTCCTCAGCAATTTCAGCTCATTACAACACGGAGCCTCCTTTATTTTCACATCCACTCCTAAGACAGTACCTCAGAGGGGCTAAGAACATAAGACCACCCAGGAGAGCACCAACACCTACTTGGGATCTCAACTTTGTTCTGGAAAAGCTTACACTGCCCTTTGAACCAGCTTTTTCAGCTGATTTAAAATTTCTTTCATGGAAAACTGGAGTCTCAGAGCTACAGGCACTAATGGCAGTGGAGCCTTTCCTCATTTTTCATCAAGACAGTCTGTCTCTACGAACTAACCCTTCCTTTATGCCAAAGGTGGTATCCAGTGTGGCCCTAAACCAAACCATTCATTTGCCCACCTTTTTCCCAAATCCCCAGAACAAAGGAGAAAGACTCCTGCACTCTTTGGACATTCACAGGCAATTACGTTACTACTTGGATAAAACTAAGGCTTTCAGAAAATCTGACCAGCTCTTTGTAGCCTATGCTGCAGGATCTCAAGGAAAAGCTATCTCAAAACAGACCATTTCAAAATGGATAGGACATTGCATACATTTCTGCTACACGCATCATGGGAAACCGGTACCTGCTAACATTAGGCCCCACTCCACCAGGGCTACAGCTACTTCAGCAGCCTTTCTCAGGGGGGTGCCAACCAAGGATATTCTGGAAGCTGCAACTTGGAGTTCAGTGCACACCTTCACCAAACACTATCACTTACCTCTATATTCTAAGACTAGAGCTGGTTTTGCCACTGCAGTTTTGCAGGGCCTACTAGCTTCTTCTAACCCTGTTTAACTCCACCACCCATCCTTAGCTTTGGGATTCAACCCAAGTGTGAGGACTGCAGCAGGGTAACACGATGAACATAGTACAGTTTTGTACCTACCATAAATGTAGATGTTCGAGTGTTTACCCTGCTGCAGTCCAGGTTACCCTCCCTCCATCCCCTATGAACTAGCTGGACTTGTACCATTCTACCCTATACAACCTCTGTGATGTATTTGCTTGTGCCTGAAGGTATTGTTTTATTTTTATATGTACATTTTTATATAGCAGTATATATATTGCCTACCTATTGGGGACACCTGACATCTGGGGCAAGAAAAACTGAAGAAAATGGCGTCTGATGCCTCTTGTATACCCCTGGCGCACTGACATCAGGGAAGAAGCGACAGCAACCAACGCCGGACCAAGATATTGGAACTCAGGCCGACTACGGGACCACCTGACAGCAGGATAACCCAAGTGTGATGACTGCAGCAGGGTGAACACTCTAACATCTACATTTATGGTGGGTACAAAACTGTACTTTGTGTCCGTTTTCAAAAATGTTTCTGAATACCGTTTTGGACAGTTATATAAAGTTAAAGATAAGTTTCCTGACAATTTAACAAAATAAGACAATATTTTGAAGTTTATAAGGACAGACAGAAGTTTGAGGTATGGTTGTTATGAACAGCTTTGATTATTCCCTAAAGATGTTCGAGTTATCTGATGAAACCACATACAGGAGGGTAACCATGAATTAAATTAATATTGCTTATAATAAGATAGATTAGGAATTGGATGTTTTGTTCAACAGGCATTGATAAAAACACTTTGACTATTTAATGGTACCTAAAACTTCGGTCCTTCCATTCTTTGGGATACTCAAAATTCATAAGAACCAATATGACCCCCCATTTAGACTCATTGTCGACAGGAAGGGATCTAAGACAGGACCTCTAGGAAAATTTATTGACAGGCTATGCAAAAAATGTATGGATAACTACCACTATACAAGACTCTTGGCACCTTTTAGAAAACATGAGCTCAGTGCAGTACTTCGAGCCTTTGCTGTTTGTCACCATAGATGTGGTTAATCTGTTTACTATCATCTCATTAGAAGACCAGGAATTATTTACAGATTTTCTTATTCAGCAGGAAGTAAAATGATTCAGGTAATTCAGTCCATATTGGAAATAGTCCTGACCAACAACTTCATATGTTTTGAAGGTGAATATTTCCATCAGATTTCAGGGGTTTCAGTGGGGGCAGCTTGTTGCCCTCATCTATGCCAGTGGGATTTTGGCTGAATGGGAAAGACATCATGTTTTTACTTCCGATTTTTATATCCCTTCATTCACAATTATTTTAGATTCTTGTATGATATTCTTATTCTATGGAAGAGCACTGTTGAATTTAAAATGTATTCATTAATTATTTGGAGGGTACTGTGGACTTAGTTTTACATTCCATTATGATAATGTACATTCCATTATGATAATGACCATTCCATTATGATAATGACCAGATCAACTACTTAGATGTGAGAAATGCATATATTTTGTCATGTCAACTCGGTACAGATACAGTCTGGATTTGTACTGCTAGTAATCAAGACACCCACCCATAATGGAAATAAGTATTACTGTGACATGTTAGACTGTTACAGTAGGCATACAAAGGTGGTACTTGGTGTATGTGAAGCATTATCTTTGTCATATTTATGTACTTTTTACTAAAAACTGTTGTCTTTCTCGCACTTAAGAATACCATTCCTACTCTACTATTCATTAGCATTTTGCCTTTATCACTGCCGTAGTGCTCTTCAGCAATCCATTGTACTTTATGGCTGTTAAGTAACATGTTAGAAGTTTGCACCACTCAAATAGCAGATACTTGTCTAAGTAACTTTTGAGTTGTATTTGGCTGCTATGTTTCTATTCAAGACTCCATAGTACAGAAAGGATGTTCCAGTACAGTGTGGAACTTTGTCCTGTTCACACAGAGAAAATTTGTTGCTTTCATACTGAAAGCAGTCCTTGATATGTTTTTCTACCAGATTCCCCTGGTATGGTTATGCTGTTCACAGTTTAATACTGGGTCTTTTGTCTCTGTAATGCATGACAGATAATAATTGCTTTCACACTGAAAGCAACATTACATGGTACATTCTGCCCATTCTTATATCTGTTATCAGTAATGCACAGTACTGTGGGATTTTGTTATGCTATAGTCTAGGACAGGGCTGTCTAACCTTTTTGGCAAGTGGTCACTACCAAGCTTGGTAAGGCTTGGGGGGGCATATTCATATTATCCAAAGTGCATCTACTTTTCATGTCTGCCTAAAGTCAGTACTATACTGTCTCACAATCAGTCCAAGGAACAAGGGAGAACACGTTTGAATCGGTTTTGTATATCATGTGCATTGAGACAGTAACTAGTCACACACAACACTTGAATGATTCCAAGAGAAACCTTTTATACAAGTATTCTTACTGTAACTGTGCAAATTCTCTTGAAAGCATTTTGCAGCTAGCATAAAACTATTTTAGACCTAATTAAAATTCAGGGAATGGAATACCATGAAAGTTGACTTTAAAAATACAGAAGACTGCCTTTGAAAATTAAAATTAACACCAGGTACATTCAAACTGTCGTCAGATACTTGCATCTCTAGTATGTTATCACATATTCTAGTGGAATTTGTCATCGTACATAAATCCTGCCCTAGCAGTTGTGCGGGGAATGAAGAGTACTGATAAATATGCATGTCTGAGGTAGAGTTTGATTTGTTTTTCCTTTTTTATTAAAGACAAGAACTTCTTGCAAGATATTATGCTGCCAAAAGTGCTGTATTTATTTTCTTTTTAATTTTTTTTGTTAGTTTTACTTTACTCCAGTCTGAAGATGTGGAATTGAATCAGTTGATGTAGATCATAAAAGAAAAGCAAAATATGCTTTAAATTAGTCTTGAAACCTCACCATACATTAGTGACAGGTCTGATATGTCATATCTCTATCACAAAAAGAGCATTCTGATGTCACTAATACTCTGTCTGCTCATGCCACTGTCTTACTGAGACCAACAACCTCTTCCTCTTTCCCTTGCCTAAAGTTTAGCTTCAGCCTCCTTTCTTAAATTTTGTGTACCACTACCAGTTTTATCCTTCCGCATTCACTTCTAGTCCTGCCTCTTCCATTTGATTGGTGTTTCCCCTGCCATCCATTTAGCCATAGGCATCAGTTCTATCAAGTACTTTTCGAACCATCCCTCTTTGCTGTATTCCATTCCAGAAATGCAAACTTCTACTGTATTGCTTACGGTCTTTGTCTGGACGGTTCCCACTCTGCGTCCACTTTACTACATTGTTTTTATATTTCTCTACATTTATTCCACATGTGCATTAAATCTGTCTTTCTGCATGCTTCCAACACGTCTCAACTTGCTCATGGTTTTTGTTTTCAAGGTTTCATTAAGTACCATGTTCTGGTTGTATACTGGTCCAGCAGCCCTTAGGTATGTTCACACCATCTAAGCTTGTTCAGTATTCAGTCTGCTTCCATAATCCAGATGTTTTACATACTTTACTTCTTCCCTTAGTCCGCTATGTGGGTTCCCTGCACCTGACATAAATCCTTCCCTTCTTTTGCCATAAAAAGTGTAACATTTTCTGTTACTTTGGGTACTTTTCTGCAGAAACATGACAATAAATATTTCCGAAGATCCTGCTGTGTAAATGCTGATCGTCATGTTCAAAGTTATTTTGAAACTTCATGAGCTCCATCTTGGCATTAGGAATACTGCAGAGATCTATTCCAAATGGGAATCCAAAGGCAGTCATATATTTATGGTGCTTTAGAAGTCTTTGCATTCCTCAATAAGTGTTATCAGAGGACTTTTGTGCATCCGTGAGGTACGTGGCAGAGAGAAACTGTGTTCTTGTAGGCTAAGGAGGGATGTGTACCAGTCAGCGGAAAAGTGGACATAGTTACCAAAGGGCCTTTTTCCGTATTAAAGTGATTTATTGTTCTTACCTTCATGGTCATTTTATTCTTATAATGCCTCTTTGTGTGGTTTCACCATTCATGGTATGCAGCCATTTTTCCTTTTTTTTCATGTTTTTCATCATGTGATGCTCTGCCTCTATAGAATTCTTAGTGGAATGCCATCTGACCTTTGTCATGTAAGGGATTCCGTTAAGGCTGTTAGTTCAGTGCATGAAAGTGATCCTGTGGACTGATGTGCTTTTTCTAGTGATGGAAGAGATGCCCAAGTTGTTGTTTTTAACTGCTGATGTTGAAGATCTAAAACTTAAGGATGACCCTTGTTTGAGTTGACTGTGATGTTTGTATTGATGAGGCTGTGTGACTTCATCCATACTGTAGGGAAAGGCATTTGGGAAATCATAAATAGTATGGGTTCTGCTAAGATATAATTTATTTTGCTGATGATTAGTAAATGAAAGGCATGCATTTGTTAGTGTGTTGACTCCTTTCATTTTTTGGTCATACTTATAATATCACTGTTGCTTCAGCTGTGCACTTCTAATTTTGTTAATGTTTTGAGTGAGAGAGGTATGTATGTAAGTATTTTTGTTTGTTATGTTTTTGTATTTGTAATCTGGGGTAGGACCTTTTTCAGACTGTGCCCAGGATCAGTGTTTGGTTAAGTTGCTCAAAGTCCCACAGTTATGCAATGGAGGCTGAAGGAATCAAACCTTGCACCACTGGATCCCAGGAAACCACTCCTTGATCCTCTAAGCCAACTGCCAGACTATTATCCTCACAGAAGCTTTGCCTTATATGTGTGACGCATACAACGTTGATCTTGTGCAAAGGAGTGGTATTGGGTGCATTATTCAAACTTCTGTGCATGTCATGTGAACTTTTTTTTTCTGAATAAAATGTAGTAAAAAAAACTGTAGGACAGTAGTGCATGCAGTGCAGTTTACGAAGGAAAAAAGGCTTACTCCTGAAATTATTTGGTGAGTGCTATTGGGAATTTGGAGTGATCATAGTACTGGGAGTAAATAGACTGTGACGTACGCATGGTATGAAACGGTATTGTGCTAAAGTTCCTTGACCATGTCCCTGATTGGGTTTTCATACAATCTGCAATATTCCGGATAGATGAGAGGTATGCATAACACAACTAACATCATACCTTGGTTTTACATGCCTGAAATAATATACAATTGAGTATTTCCACAGAAACAGAATATGCATTTAATACCATTTTAAAAATGCAACCGCAGTACATAAACATGCGCATCTTATTTCTCCATTGCAGATAAGCAGCAGTAATTCCTTGAAAAGTAGTGCTGAATAAAATGTTAAAACACCCAGTGCAATACTAATTAAATTACAAAACTGGATGTGAAAGCATTTACATTGTTTCTTCACAGTGTAAGTGAAAAAGTAAGAGCAAGTCTGAGAAAAGCCTGCCACATTCCAATATTTCCACCTCTACTCTTGCACTGTTTACCTAACATGTCATCATGGGGATGGAGTTTCACAGAAAAATAAGTTTCAGCATTCCAGTAGAAGCTCTGTCTTGATGCTTTCAGCTAGGAAATAAATAATTCCACTGAAGAAAAAACACAAGTTACCAGTATGGTAAGTAATACTGCTGTCACAATGCATGCGAAACAAAATCAGAACACTTGGTGTGACAAATCACTTTAAGGATTGAAGGAATGAGTTAATCAAATAAAGGTAGAAAAAGGGCCATAGATACGTCGGTGTCAAGATATTAAGGGAGTTGTGGTGATTGTTACCACTTGGTTCTAGTAGTTGTATATACCAGCTTTAGAAGTGTGGGGGGGAGTTGGCTCTTGTTAAATTTGGGTTCACAGGGATGCAGATTGCTGTAGGCAGTCTGTACATCTCTTCAGGATCATTTCTTGTGTCATCTACCTTAATTTGTAAAATCTGAGAAAGGTCTGCTTACACACGTCATCTACTGCCATATTTTGTTTGCTGCTGCTGTAACAGTGGTAGTGTGTACAGGGCATAACTCAACTGTACAGATTTTGCTTCATATTTTTGGTCTGTTTCTCATAAATTTGGGTTTTTTCTAGCAGATCGTTTAGGGTTGAAGTCGGAAAATAAATGACAGACATTTGAGTTTGACTTTATACCATTCAGAAAATTCATGCTAATGCAAAATTTGTTCTATCAACTTTCTAAGTGTGTAAGAGCAATATTTAAGAAGTGACCCTATTTTCGTGCCTTTATCCAGATTTCTTGCTCTAAGAGGTTGAGAGGTATGGTACGGGGCAGGAGTGCATGCATATTGTAATTTTACCATAACCTCAGTTATTCTGTGTGAGAATAAGAGGCATACTCTTGGGTTCATAATTGCATCCTGATTATCAAACATTCTTTTATTTTTAATTAAAAGATCATTTTTGATTTGTAGCATATATAAATGAATGCATGTAGTTATGTGTGAATATTTATAGACGTGCGTATATTTAAAACAGTCTCACACACACATTGAAATATGTGGGAGTTTTGGTGTGTGGAAAGTTAAATGTCATGTACCGTAAAATTAAAGAACTTGTGACTTGAAATTAGGCCATAACCCAGTTGGACATCCTTGCCATTGAATCATATGGGAAACCTTCATGCATTGGGTAGTGTGGTGAGACGGGTCTACTTCTAAATTTCGAATTTCTTATTTTGAAAATGTAAATAAAAAAATAAATAAAAACAATCTTTTTATGTTTTTGCAGGGGCCAAGCCACCAGCACCCACCATACCACCTGCTATTTAAATGTACAAACTCTGAGATTGCTGTACAGCACGGAATGGTATATTTAGTGTTCTCCTTGCTGTAGTGCAGTCTCCATTTAAATGGTTCGAAGTTTCAGAACTTCGATCTTATGGTCTCAACCATATGAAATTCAAGGTTTTGAAACTTAGAAGTAGATCCAGTGAGACATATATATATATATATATATATATATATATATATATATATATATATATCTATAGAACATGCAAAACAAGTTTGCATCCTTTGCTTAGGCTGTATTCAGTGAAAATTTCTAACCAAAGAAATCTCATAACATGTAATGGACACAGAAGGCTGATGTGTGTGGTGCATAAGAAACATCTGGCAGTCCATACAAAATGTATTCATAAAATAATTCTTTTACGCTGGATACCATCATTACACACATTAGGCACCCTTACTCCTTAACAGTGACATTACCCATTTAATACCAGAAATGTCTGCATTTTTTAAGCTGATGGCTGACTACCTCATCCTTTACCATTTTACCGAGTCTTTTGCACTTTTGTACATGTATTTGTGCTGTAGATTAAAATTCCTAAGAAGGTCAAAGTTTGATTTGCTTCTATGATCACACAGGATAACTATCCCCAGTTATGTTTACTAGACCTATGTGAATATCTGTGCACTATAATCCCACAATGTTTTCATCAACCCAGAGGTCTTGTAGAAGGTGTTCTGTCAGTGATGCATGCTTGACACACACTGCTTATATACAAGGAAGACTGTAACAGTGAACTCAAGACCAGTTTGTTGCTAAATTCCTAGGTGCGGTACGTCATGTTCTTGATTCATATGCATCTAAACACATTCTCAGAAACTGTGCACACGTGTGTGTGTATAATCTACCACAAAACCTAGAATATGCAGTGATTGACCACTGAAACCAGGAATGCAGAAGTGTTCGCAGATGTAATGAGACCAATGACTGGTGTCGGAACCATGGCCTTAAGCTCAATGCCAAAAAATGTCGTCATCCCCTTTGGAAAAACCTGGTTCCCGTGAATTACCACATCGCTGGTAGTCCACTGAACACAGAAGGCGTTCTAAATGATCTGGGAACACAGGTTGACGGCAACCTCTCTTTTGACCACCACATTGCCACTGTGGTCAAAGTCCTATGTGGCACATCTCATTACTAAGGGTTTTGCATTCAGGAAGAAAGAGGTCATTGTCTCCCTCTAGTCTTCCCTCATTAGGCCAATCATTGAGTACAGTGCCCCATTTGACATGTACCTCACTAAACACCTGCAACAACTGGAGAGGCCACAAAAGTACCTCACAAAGAGGATCCTAGGCATTAAACATTTGTCCTATGTGGCCATACTAAAAACACTCCAACTATTCTCTGTCTCATATCGCCTACTTAGAGGCGATCTCTGCTTGACTTACAAAGCCATGTCTGACCCAGCTCTGTTAGAAATCCTACATCTGAAGAAATCCCAATTCCTCCGCACCACACGCTCCAGAGACCACAACCTCATTACCACAGTCAACAGAACATGCTGGAGGGACAGGTTCATAATCCAGAGACTACCCATGCTATGGAATAGACTTCCCATACATGTCAAGTGGAGCACCTCACTGGCCCTCTTCAAGAGAAATCTTGATGAGTGGATGGGAAATAGAAAATACACCCCAGGGATCACTCCAGTGGCTTTACTCGACATTGGCACTGTGAGCTGAGGTTGAGTGGCACAATACCAGGGTAATCCTATGGGCTAGGCTTGTAAAGGCTCCTGTGTCATTATCCTAGTACACACCTATGAACCTATAACAGCCATGTACTTGTAATCCTTATAAAACACACATTCACACACACACAATGATTGCAGATGCAACTAAATTAGCCTTTTACAATAGATTAATTACAAAAGACATTCACATAGCTTTACATGGGGGCTTCACCCCTCATACCCCCTTATTTGTAGTGGCATCCTAGTAAAGCAAGCCAGCTATATATTCCAGTAGAGTGTATTGGGAGAAAAAAAAATCCATAGACTTTAATGGAGAACAAAGCAGTAAGACTGCAATGGCAAAACACAATATACTTGGTAAAAAAAATAAGTAAATAAATTAAACATTTAAACACATGCGCACACAAACATATATACAAGTCCCCCCCCCCGAAAAAAAATACCAGTGTGAGCTAATATAATGTTAAATTAACTTTTATATAAAACAGTAATATTACCAAATCTACAAGAAAAGAAAAAACTGCCTCCTAAACTAAGTGTAAAAGTTGCACAACTTTATTGCACTTTATGTAAATGAACTGGTCAGATGACCCAAGCTCTTATTGAGCAAAAATGTATAATTGTATTAGCAACAACAAATAACAGTTTTGTTGCAAATCAGATCCAGAGAGTGTCAGTTTAATTTTTTACAAGATTGGCAATCGAGGTTAGGACACTTAATGTACGAGTGCATAATTCAAATGCTACCACATTTCTAATGCTGTAGTCATCACCATTAAAGCAAGTACAGGTGGATTCATCTAGAAGATGTTCGTTCACTTGGGTAGTGAGAACAATTAAGACTTGTTTTAGTTCTAACTTCGCTGGAAAGTGAATCCGTGTTGAAGGAGCGAGCTTGGAAAATGCTCTTTCACTAATGGCTGTGACGAGGAGAGTTTGAATTGGAATAATGCCATCTTCTGTGTACTTCTCAGGGCATATGATGGGTCTCTGATTGTCAGGCAAGACTTAAGTGGAGAGCATTCTCTTAGTCCTGCTATTTTATACACGTGTTCCTAGTAACATTTCAGCTCATTTAGTTGCAGGCAGCCATTTAAAGCCCTTCATGAGATCACAGTGGTGGTTATGTTTCCCCCAAGTAATGCAAATCAAATGTCGTGAATGGAGTCCTAGGAGGGGTTAAGGCATATTCAGTTTTTAAATAAGAACCTTTCTGGAAAGGGAATGTCATGCAGTTGGTGAAAGAAGTAGCAGAGTTTAAGGTGAATGCTTTACTTATCGTGATCTGTTGTCGGTGTGCAGTGTGAATGATGGGGAGCAATCCAGAAGAATGCCAGTAGGATTGAGGCTTTTAATCTTTTCTGGGGTGATGGGTTAACATTAGACTTTATTTTGAGGAGTTATTAGCCTATTGCTCAATATCCAGATGCAGAGTTTGAAAAGTTCTGCATCTTCACCAGACTACTAAAGGCAGCAGAACCCATACAATATGGTGTGTGTGCTGTTTGCTTATGAAAATATATATTTGTGTGTACATAAATATATGTGGCGGTTGTGGTCTGTGTGCATATGAAATGCCTATATATGTGTCTGTTTATACATATGTATCAGTGTATGCATATACATATTGCATTTCGTTAACCTGGGGTAATGGATTCATGCTAGACTAATTTCAGAGTTAGCCCAGCTGAACTGTTAACTTAGTGACACAGTGGAAATACAGTGTAAATATGATTTATAGCAAATACAATACGAACAATATAAAATTTGGCCCATTGTAGTTTAAAACACATTACTTGCTCTAACATACAAACTTTGATAGTAAATGAAGCAAGTCAGGAAAGGGTAATTGACAAATTGAACTGTGTGTGTATCTAATTTAGACAACATTATAGGTTCATACAAGCCCAGCCAAAAAGGTACCCTGGCTTTTGCCACCCAAGAAAATTATTTTCCTGTGCCACTGTCGAGCAGAGCCACAGAAGTGATCCCTGGGGTGAATTTCCTATCAAGAAAAATCTTGATGATTGGAAGAGTGTTAATGAGGAGCTTTGTTTGATTATAGATAGATAGGTAGTTTATTCCAGAGTATGGGAAGTCTCTGGGACAGGAATCTATCCCTCCGGCATGTTCTGTTTATTGTGGTGACAAGGTTTAGGTCCCTAAAAGCGTGTAGCTCGGAGGGATTGGGATTTCTTTAAGTAGAGCATGTCCAATAGCTCTGGGTTTGACATTGCTTTGTATGTTAGGCAGAGATCACCCCTGAGTAGGCGATATGCGACTAAGTAAAGCTGGAGTTTTTTTTAGACTGTCTGCGTAGGGCATCTGTTTGAGGCTGATAATCCTCTTTGTAAGGTATTTCTGCGGCCTTTCCAGTTGTTGTAGATGTCTTGTGAGGTACATACCAAAAGGGGTGTGAGTAGAGGGGAACTATGACCTCTCTTTTTCTGGATGAGAAACCTTTTGTGATGAGATGTGCCACATAGAAGGATTTCCTGACTACTGTGGCGATGTGATTATCAAAGGAGAGACTACTGTCCACCTGTGTCCCAAGGTCTCTTATCACACTTTCGGTGTTAAGTATACTACCACCTATGTTGCAGTTCATGGGTACAGAGTTTTTACCAAAGGGGATGACAATGTACTTTTTGGCATTGAGCTTGAGGCCATGGCTTTAACACCAGGCATCTGTCTAAGTGAGGCCCTTCTGTAGGATGTCCACATCGTTAGGAGTTTCGATTATGGCTCCTAGTTTGCAGTTATCTGCGAACTTCGTTATCCAAAGACCTTCTGTGTTAGCCTGTACTTCAGAGAAGTAGATACCAAACTGAACCCTGTGGTACTCCACTTGTCACTGGTCTGAAGTCGGATTTGGAGTCTGCTACTTTCACAGTGTGGGTTCTGTCAGTGAGCCAGTTGGCAACCCATCTTGTGACATAGGGATTTATGCCTAGTTTAGTGAGTTTATCTATAATCCCAGAGTTGGGGGATGGTGTCAAAAGCCTTGACAAGATCTAGATAGGCTGTGTGAACCACCTTACCCTTATCTATGGCTTTGCTGACTGCTTCAAAGAAGTCTATCAGGTTTAGGAGACAGGTTCTGCCTTTTACAAACCCGAACTGGGTGGGGTCCAGAGTTTGGAGATCACCACTGTCTTTGTTTACAAGTTTCATGATGATACGTTCCATGGCCTTGCAGACCAGGGTAGTCAGGCTAATGGGGCGGTAGTTCCCAGGGTCCGTGGTGACTTACCCCCCCCCCTTGTGGAGTGGGATAACTGTTGCTGTGCGCCATTCAGCAGGCACAAAGCCTGAGGTGAGGCTATGATTGAACATGGTACTTGGGTGGGGTGCCAGTTCGTTCTGTAGTTCGTGTAGAACGCAGCCTGGGATGTTGTATGGTCCCATGGATGCTGTGTTCTTGGCTTTGGGAGAGTGTGGTTTTTACCTGTGCAGCCGTGAGTACAGGAACTTTGCATTCTTCCGGTATAGAGATGGTCTCTTTAGGGGGTGACTATCTGCCAGGATGTTGGCAATATCAGTTTGGTTTGTATATTTAGTGCCATTGTGCTGTAACTCAGAGCAGATCCGAGTGTTGCCACGGAGATTCTTGATGTAGATATAGAATGCTTTGTGGTTGTCTTTAGAATCAGTGGCGATTTTGTTTTTGATTCTTGATGTAGATATAGAATGCTTTGTGGTTGTCTTTAGAATCAGTGGCGATTTTTTGTTTTTGTAACTAGCTTTGGAGGATTTTATCAGGGATGGCAGCTTCTTACTGAAGCTGACCAGGGAGCCCCTCCACTCATGGGATTTTACTCTCTCTTGCAACAGTTTCTTCCTTCTGTTGTACAGTTTGTTTGTGGCAGGGGACCACCAGATTGGCTTCCATTTTTGGAGGATAGCATCTTGGTTCTGTTTGGGATAGCACGATCCATGCACTCATGTAAGTGCTTATAAAGTGCAGTTGTGTAGGATTCAGTAGTCGTGACTTGTACAGTTGCTTGATTTTAATGCTGCACTGTCAGAATACATCAGTGGAGAGCAGAAGCAGCAAGGAAGGTTCAATCCATCTTTGAAACAATAACAGAGTCATACATGTTGATGTATATTAGTAAAACACAAAATCATACTCTGTTATTAGAAACCCAGTAAAATCATTGATGCTTGGAACATTTTTTACATCATGAGGCAGGTATGACTCTGGAATTCAGAAGCATTTAGAGTGACAGTGCTGTAAGGATGACCTCATATTTACATCACTGCAGTACTTCGAAGTGATATGATAATAACTCGCCACCAGTGGCTAACAGTCAGTCCTGACCTCTGTCCACACTGCGTGGAATTTTGCATTTTCTTTTAGTGTCTATGTTGTTTTTTTTCTTCCTCTCAAAAAACAGTGGCTGAATGGACTATGCTAACGTGTCTGTATTTATTTGTATGTATGCGTCTTGCATAATATATGTGTACATGTTATTGATTGTAAACCATGCTGTATGTATATTGCTGTTAGTCTATAAAAACTCCCTCCATTTGTATGTCGAAAATGCAGGATCCCGAGGCAGAAACCTCAAAATCAGTAACACCAATCGGGCACAGTCCTGAAATTGTACAATAATTGTGAAACACCCTACTTGCGTGAACACAGAAACAAGCACTAACATGGGTCGGGGGGGGGGGGGCAAGTCCTAGATTCGGTATTGTGAGTTTTGGTATGGCTGGATTTTGATGTTTCCATCTTGTGATCCTGCGTTTTTGACATATGAATGCTCAGAGTTTTGATAGCACTTGTATTTATCTTTCTGACTGGGCTTGTAGCTAAAAAGGGTCTGAGAAGGACTAGTTTGCTTTCCTTCATATAAATGAATAAAAATCAGCATAGCACCATGAAATGTTTTACTTGGAATGTACCATAATCCAAGTGCCAGAACCGTGAAAGCAATAACGGCTGTAGTTTAAACATTTTGATATTTGATCACCACTTATGTATGTTTTGGTAGTGTTGTGTACTTTTATAGTGAATTTTGTCCCTTAACTTTGAATTTCTGGGTCTGCATTGTGTAGAGGGTCTTGTTTACTATTTTATTTTTTGTTTTCTTTTCCTGTAATGACTGTGCCCGTTTCCAGTCCTTTCAGTGTTGCCAGTATCCGTTTCCACTCAACTCTACATATTATTCATAACATCAGCCTAGTATCTAGTTGACAGCCCCATTCCTAACCATTTCAACTTTTAAATGTGTATACTACTAAACATTTAGTAATAACGTTGACTCAAGACCTTCATAGCTGCATTTTTGGGCAACATAGTCACATGCCATTAAAGTTGATCAGGAATTATTTACTTTGGAGTGACAGTACAGTTCTTGGAGTTGTTCATAGGTTGGTACTAGGCTATCGGCGGTAGGGCCTGTACAGGCCTAGCCATAACAATTCCCTCGCTATTTCTTCCCACAATATTTACTTCCCTGGACCCCTGTCTAGCAGGGCGACTGACATGATCCCCGGGGTAATTTCCTATCTCCCATCCAATCGTCAAGGTTCCTTTTTGAAGAGGGCCAAAGAGGCGCTCTGCTTGACATGTATGGGCAGTCTGTTCCAGAGTCTAGGGAGTCTCTGGGTCAGGAACCTATCCCTCCACCATGTTTTGTTCATTGTGATGACGAGGTTTAGATCCCTGGAGCGTGTGGCTCTGAGGGATTGGGATTTCTTAAGTGGTAGTAAGCTTTGGTCTGGAGAGCCATTGGTAACCTTATAATGATAAAATTGAATAGTTCCTGCTACAGAATATAATTTAGCAGTAATGATGGGCATGAATTTACAGTTACCCCATTCTTCTTCTTCTTCCAGCTTTTCCCGGTTAGGGGTCGCCACAGCGGATCACCTGTCCACTCAAGATTGGCAGTGGAGTTTTACGGTGTCGAGTTGCCAGCCCGGCGCCCAACCTTCCACAGAAGGAGCACACATGCACGCACTCACTTCTAGGGCCAATTTAGAGTGTCCAATCCACCTACAGCATGTCTTTACAGTTACCCCATTCTAATTAAGAATATTTTTTATATACTACCTTTATTAAATTCACACAATTTAAACAATGGCATAGGCACACAGGCAGTTTTAGGGGAAAAATTGTGAACATTAAATGCATTTCATGCATTATTGGCTTTCTTTAACAAATGTCATTCACTCCAGCATTATATAAATTGCTCAAACCCCGCTTCCCTCAAATTTCACTACTCCTCCAGAACATTATTCTGCATGTGTTGTTCCACAAATTTCCATTTATTTCTATGTTGTTTACTCCTTCACTTTTTTCTAAAGATCCCACCTCCAGTTATTTTGTTGACAATTTTTAATATTTTTAATTATGGTTAGTCTAGATTTTGATTTTGATTTTCTAGTAATTGTTTTTTTTGGCAGCCACTAGTATTAAACTTGGCAAAGCCTTGCTATGTCTATACAATTCAATCCTATATCACAGCTCAAATTGTCGTGGTTAGTCAGTTGCTTCCCCAACATTTCTGACTGGGTATTCTGTAGGGAATTTTTTAAATCTGCCAACTTGATACACCCCCCCCCCAAAAAAAAAGTGTTCCCAATTTACTTCTGTACTTCCACTCACGCCTCCAACAACTGTTATGTACTGGAGGAAAAATTTGCTGAAGTCTGTTCTGTCTAACAATACCTGTACAAACACTTCCATTCAAAAATCGTAAACTTTTTGGACTTTGCATACTTGACAGCCATACAGATGTTCCACTATTGGTTTGTTTGGGAAGATGGACTGGAAAGGCAGCAATCTTTTCTAACCTCTCTTTTGACTTTTTTGTAGCTTACTTGCCATAGTTTTATATCCCCAACTAATTGTCCTTTTTAACTGTAACTTCTGTTTTTACATTTGACTAAAAACTCAGCAAGAGCTGGCCTTTAGCATAACACTTCCCTCTCTCTTTCTGTTTCCCTGTACACTGCTGTCAATCTATGGTAGGGTCAGCTCTCTCTAACCTACAGTCCAAACTTCAAGTTGGCCTCATTCCATTCTTTTACCTTTCCCCTCCATTGTTATTTGCTCACAATAGCTTGGTTAATTTTCTTCCATAAATTCCAACCCCAGTCTTGCTTATGTTCTATGTCCATACATGCATTCACCCTTATTGGTAAAATCTCCTTTCTCCAGTCCTTTGGCTTAATTCTTAAGAGTGCTTTTTGCTACTATTCTGTATGTATGTATGTTCTTCAGGGCCTGTATCTAAAAGCCTGCCATCTCCTTTTTCTTGAGCTACCATCTCCTCCCTGGTTTCATCATCATGCCTTCTATTTTGATTGGTAACCACTTGCTTGTGTTGTGTATATGGACCCTCTGTAGCTCTACAGTATCCCTTCAAATCAAGTAGTCTTAAACCACATTTTTCTCTGGAGAGAAACATCTTATCCCACCTCTTTCCTTCCCAAATAAGTAATTGTGTTGTACAGCTTCTCTTGTTTAGTTTTATACACAGGTCAGACATATATTTTAAAGGAACTAGCAAAATTTCTACTGCTTGTTTCTTACCCTTCATATCTGCAATCCAGAGCTTCTAACTTCTCAATTTTTTATATTTTGTTTAGTCTCTTTCCAAATGACATTATTATCTGCCATAAAAGAATCATTTTAGTCCTTTTACCTAAATATTTAAAACCAAGGCAGCAACCATCACAACATGAGAATCCAAAATTTAATCAGTCTGTTTAAAAACACTGAAACAATGATGCTACAAACTGTGATGAGCATGAGCGCTTTCGGGCTAGTGCCCTTCATCAGATAGTTTGTTAATGGTGAATAAACTGCTTTTGTACAAAACATTAACCAGTCATGGATCAGTACTTAACCTGCCTTCTCCTCAGGGCTGATTTTAAGGGGGATTACATCATTAAGGCCCGGAAATCTGTGTGCTGTAAACTCTATAATCCACTTGGATTCCTGATATTCTGTTTCATTAATCTAAGTCCCCTCCCCTAAAACTTTTGTGTATATTCTGTATGACACTAAATTTAAAATCATGCCCCGGATTCTGTGAGATATGCTGATGTAAAGCATTGTGTTCATTCTGCAATCTAATGCAAGACAAATGGTTTAGTATCCTATTCTTAAGCTTACAGTTAGTCTTACCTACATAAAAACTTACACATGCTTTACATGTAGCAAGCTATATCACATTCATCGTTCTGCAACTGGCATGTGAATGTAAACTGGAGTTAAATCTTTAGAAAAGGGTAGGAGCAAACTACATGGGGGGGGGGGAATGGGAATTGTGGGAACAATACATGTAAGAGAGGAATGAGGTCTAAAAGGCAGTAGGACTTAGTTATACAATGTTTGAGTGAGAAAGATTGGGTAGATTTATAAGTGATGTCTAATGTTTGCAGCTGGGAGTATGTCACTATGGTTTGTGATGTAAAATGCTTGCAACTAGGATTGTGTCGATGTGGTCTGTTTTCATTTATAAATGTATGATTGCCTGTGTAGTAAGTAGGAATAATTTATACTATTGTGCAGGTTATATGATATAGCAATAAATGTGAAGTATTATGTTTAATGTAGTTTGATTATGTTAATATAGTTTGTTTACTTTTATACAAATGCAAATTTGCCTATGTCACAAGTGATAATTCAGTAAATGTATTTGGGGGGACTCTTTCACCCACTAAGAAAAAGTATAGCCAGCTGTTTTTAGAATAATGTTTTGAATCTCACACTTGCCTGTCGACATCCCTGACTGCAGGGATAAACTCACTTACCTTCTCCCTAGTGTACATTGAATACATTTTCCACAAACAATCTTGAGTCCCTGATTATTAATAATTTTCCCTTCCACCACAGTTTTGTCAGGAACAGCCCTTTCTGCTTGTATGACTACATCTTTGCTACTTTAGGTTTCTGTTTCTTTCTCATGGCGAATTTTGGAGCATGCACACAGCACGCCAAAAAATGTTTGCTGTGGAATAATTAATGTAGTCTGTTCTTTCCAGTTTCTGTAGCATATTAAAAACTCTCAGGCTTTATTTTCTCTCTCTTTTTTTTTTTTTTAAGAAACTATTCTCATTCAGTCTTTCCTTAATTCCAGCCTCCGATTTCTGTGGTTTTATTAGCTCATATGTGTAGCTGCATAAGGCTTCTTTTTTCTTTCCATGCTTTTATCTCTTGACTTTGTATGTTTCTCACTTATGCTTCTATATACACTTGGCTTCCAGTAATTTAGAGGAACTAAAACATCATTTGTAACAAAGCTGAAACCTGAACTGCTTTATGCTGAACAACTACAAGACTCTTCCCACCCAGAGTTTTTTTTTTTCTTTGCCTTTTCTAGATGATTTAAGCTCTGTAGATTTCTTCTTTGCTGACATCCAGGCAGTAAGGTGAATAGCCAGTAACTAAATTTTGCCCAGATTAACTGTTACTTCTGTTTTATGGCTCCTTATTTTTTCACAGTGGGAGAGCTATAATTATACAATGCCTCCTCTAAAACGTGCACGCTGATTGGCCAGCCCAACCAGCGTGCCCGTTGTAAATCCCTCAATATACTAACGGAAAAAGGTCCGGTCGCCCGGACTTTTTCCATTAGTATAAAACACTGTCTCGCTATGTTAAGAGTTTAACATAGCGACACAGGTTTAATAAAAGCAACGCAGATCTCCGTTGCTTTTTTTAAAGCTGTCTCGCTATGTTAAACTCCTTTAACATAGCGACACAGTGTGTAAAAAGCAACAGAGATCTTGCGATCTCCGTTGCTTTTAACCTCTCGCTATGTTAAATGAGTTTAACATAGCGAGACAGCTTTAAAATAAGTAACGGAGATCTCCGTTGCTTATTTTAAAGCTGTCTCGCTATGTTAAACCCATTTAACATAGCGAGATAAAAGCAACGGAGATCTTGCGTTCTCCGTTGCTTTGCCCACACTCTGATGTACTGCGTAGGCATGCGCAGTACATCAGAACTGCCGCGGAACACCAGACAGCTGCGGAAGGGCAGCAAAGAGGCATTATACAATGCCATTATTTAAGAAAAGTGATTATTTCTTTTCTTAAATAATGTCATTGTATAATAGCAATAACCCACGCCTGGGTGTGGGTAATGCTGGATTTACCCATGGTTGTCTTTGTTTGGTCCCGAGGGCGAAGCTACGCCAACCGTGGGTAAATCCAGCATTACCCACACCCAGGCGTGGGTTATTGCTATATTAACCTGCTGTTCAGAGTGCAGCCATCTTGGAATCTCCACAGGTAGTAAATTAACTCTTGCCGTAAACTGGAGGACATCTGTCTCAATTCCAGGGAGTGGTCCTACCAAATATCTAACGTGATGGACCTGTGAGATGATCTTACCTTTTACACAACTGTCCTGTTGACACCCAGCTTTCTAAGGCAGTGTAGAAAGTGTGTCACGTTTACAGACAACCCACTACATCTGTATTTCAAATCCGGTTGTGAGAGTTGCAACTGAATACTTTGGTCTTCACTAATACGCCTCTTCTGCTACTAAAGTCAGTAAACAGTTTTGCTCTACCAGACCTAGGTACACTGATGTAGTCAAAAAAAATCCTTGCCTGCCCATCCTAGGCATCCACATAGAAGACACACCTATACGTCTGTCCCTCACACATCACTGCAGGGATTCACTGTGTCTACAAGTCTTCTTCAATCTCTTAAAGATCATATTAAGGTGAAAAATGAACTTTTGGACTTGCAACATTCTTGTATCCCAGAGTGATTATGAATTGTAGGTGGTAGTATGCAGGCAGAGGTCCTCCCTGGTGATCTCTTACCTGGCTTACCGGCATATTGGATGCATTTCACCACAAGGCATCCAGTACCAGCTCACATGTCACCCAGCACCATTGTCTCTGTTACAGCTGTTGCAAGACGTCACTTTTCCAACAGCACCCACATGATATTCTTCCTTTATGTCAAGGTTCAAGTACTTGCATAACTGGTGCTCCCTGCTTTTGTGCCACATTACCCAACATCAGCACTTTGATATCAGGGAAACGCCATCTGCTGCTTCTCTGCTGACGTGGATCCACCCTAGCATTTGGTTCAGTACTTCAGTCTGCCAGGTTCCGGCCATCCTGGTATTTGTGTATACTCAGCTTTGCCTTCTATCTAGTGTTGTAGTCTTCTACTTCAAGGCATGATCCAGTGGAGACCCGTCAGGGCAGTAGTTCTTTTACGGGCCCTACTTAGTATTCTGGCAGTTGTTAATGCATCTCTTAACTTGTGTATAGACCTTGCCACAGTACTCTGCTAGTTCTCTTTACAGCAGAAGCGTAGCCCACATGTGCAGTTTTGAGTTAAGACTCTGCTTTCACAACATTATTTTGCCTGTCCCAGATCCTTCCAGGCATCTTACATGCAGGGAGCATCCTTATCCAAACTCTAAAGGGATTGCTGCCAAACATTGCCACCCACAAAATAGAGGAAATAAACCATACAAGCAGCTTCATCCCCTAGATGAAGGCTGTTTTACAAGTGTGTCTTAATTGGACATGGGTGAATTAGCTAAAGGCATTTCTCCTGGACTTCAAGTTTTTGAGAAGATTCTTTTCCTGGACCCTGTTTTTCACCTGATAGCTTGTCCATTGTGTGGTAATAAGCAAGAAAGGTCAAGATGATGCCATCTGTGCAAGGGCATTGGTGCTCATCTTACATTCAGAGGAGCAGTAGTCAACAAATGCTTCATACCACCAGTATGGTGCTTGATTTAGGGATGTTCTGAGCTGTTCCTCCATTCCTCTTCCTGCATCTTTAGATTAGGAGGCTATGCCTTGTCAGGGTTTTCTGAACATTTGGCAGTCTCTAGTTTAAATGAACACAATTGTCCCCCTCTTCTGATGGGTTCAGTTGAATAGTGGGAAGTAGCAGGGGATGCATTCTTTCGCCCATAGCACAAAAACGTCTTGAATACGTTCTTGCTGTTTGGCATTTCTCCACTGAACTTTGCAGTGTGAAGGTCAAATATCCTTATCCCCCCCTTGATGGCTAAGAAGGACACTGTTTCAGACTGTAATGCTCTTGACAGTACTGGAAACCTTTCTGAACCATGTGAAGGACAGCCTTCACAGTTGGAGCAATGGCTACTTCACCCTCAGGGGCTGGCTTCTAGTTTAGAAACCTGATCCCAATAATTTGCCTTCTGATGTCTTCAAAGTGACCAACTTAAACCTGCAGTCAATAGTTCTGTGCCCATAAGTCAAACGTGTCCTCCACGTAGGTAGAATAGTATGGTGCAACACCCCTCCTAGTCTGTCATCTTACAGGTCATCTTGGCATATCTCTGACGACTCCTTGATTTTATATGCATTGGCTAACTCTCTGCATCATGACCATGTAGAGAACAAAATTGTATACCACTACCAGGTGGTCAAGCAGTTTATCTTAAAGGAGTGCTGTATCTTTGTCCTCATTTGAACCACTCCATGGGACTTGAATGGCATTGTTGGCGGTGTTTTTTTTTTTTAATCCTTAGTCTCTGAAAAGACCGATTTTAACTAAATTTCTTCTAGATCAGCTCTGCCACCACTTGGCCCCATGGAAATTAGTCATTTCAGACTCCCCATGTCTCTTTTTTTTTTTTTTTTTTTCTTGAATGGTGTGGTGTTGTGTCTTTTGGCTTTTCCCAGTTAGGGGTCGCCACAGCGGAACTCCGGTCCACTAATGATTAGCAGTAGATTTTTACGTGCCGAGTTGCTAGCCCTGATGCACAACCTTCAACGAAGGTACGCCCATTCACGCATGTCTCCACGAAGAAGACGCTCTAGCTGAGAATCGAACCGGACAGCATCTTACTGTTTGGCGACAACGCTACCGCAGCACCACCACAGCAGGAATGGTGTGTGATACTCCTAATTATGAGGATCTCACTATTGTGATCTCTGGTATGTGACCAGCAGGCAGGGCATTTGTCCATCAAGATTGGTTAGGCCAGTGTTTATGTCCTTGGTCCCATGATATTTCAAATCATGATTTCATTTGAGGTGTGGATATTTTTTTATAGATATATCCTTTGGATGCATTCTCTAGACTCCTTTATCTTTTGACATCCTCAAATCTCTAACCTTCATTTTTGGAAAATGTTATTGAGGAGGTCTAGGTAAGCAACTTGAGACTTTGTTATTGGACTCTAGGATCCTTTCCAGTCTGGGTTTGGTACTCTTGTTGCAATAACTGTTGTTAATATAGGTAACAATGTCTTGATGGCTCAAGTCCAGCAGTACTATTCAGGATTGGTGCTAGTAAATCTCTGCCACAATTGAAATGGTGGACTATGGCATTTTGATTATTTATCAACTTGCTATGCTCTGTCCAGTATGGTGTTGATTTTTGTCATAGTTATGTGACCATAATGCTCAGTAGGTTTTCTGTGGAATTAACTGCTCTTCTTCCAATCCCCTTGAGGGTGGAGTACCACAGGACTCTGTCTTGTGGTATATATGCTTCTATTTGGAGATCTTGGGATGCTAAGTTTAGCAAACAGTGGTTATGCTTTACCTCTCCTTTTCCATAGGATGACACTGCGAGTGTGTATTCCCATGCCAGTGACCTTCACTCACCACACACATTTTGTGCTTATTCTTAATCAATTGAAACTTAATGCCTCTGAAACTGAGGCCATGACGGTACATTCTACATTGAAAGTATCTTGTGCCCCTTCAGTCCCAAAGTTTATAATTCATTGTACAAACAGGCTCATATTTGCTGACTGGATGCTTAGTCTAGTTGTAATCCTGCATCGTAAGCTATTTATTTTGGAAATCATCTTGTTTTTGCTGACTGGATGCTTAGTCTAGTTGTAATCCTGCATCGGAAGCTATTTATTTTGGAAATCATCTTGTTTCCATAAGCAAGGTAGTTCTAGGATTAAGCACCTTTTTACTTCAGGATGACCACCCGATTGATGATGATGTCTTGTTCTCCTCCTAATTGAATTGTTTTCATTTTCTGTACCTGGGACTCCTTAACACTGAGCTTGATTATCTGTAATTTTCTGCAGAACTCTACTGCTAGGTTATTGACTGGTGCACCCAGTTACCAGCATATCACACCTATTCTTGCCAGAACATTACAGAGCTATCACAAGTCCTTTGTATTAACTTGTGTTCATTAATGGAGTCCCTCCTACCTGAAGGAGCTGGTTGGGTCAAATCACCCTTGCTTGAGCCTTGCATTCAGCTTTCCAGGAGCCACTGATGGTTCCAAAAGTGCACCTTGAGGCATCTGGTATTCACTGATTTGCCTTTCATGCTCCTTTCTCATCTGTGAAACTTACTGCGGCTTCAGAAATGTCCTTCCTTGGACAAATTTCACAGGTTAATAAAACATTTATTTGGGTTAGCTTTTGGCAGTATATGATGACCTGTGTTTTATTTTGTTTTCTACTACTAGTTATATTTACTTCTACTCAGTTGTTATGTGATTTCTTATTGTGTTTTATTTTACTCTTTAGAGTTTTGTGATTTAAAACACCTTAATAAAGTTGAAGTCAAAGCAGTTGAGCCCTCTGTCTTAGAAGCATTGGAGCTTGTGTCTTAAAGGTGATGGCCACTGGAAAACGCACTTCAATTTGTAAGATTTCTGATTTTCATGGTATTGTATTGGGTAGCTAATAGCTGGTCTTTTATGGGGAAAGGGAGTCCCCTTAGGATGGATCCCCTTACCCTTGGAAATGTGGTTTTGGAGCTATACCTGAAATAATCAACCAAGTTATTTTTGGTGGCAGAAATTTTGGAAGAGAGGGGCCCCATATGCCCTGGATGTGCACTGCCAGCTCCGAGAGTTTTCAAAGTAGTTGTTCATTACACTTCCACAAGTGAGAATAGAGCTTGCAATTTTCAAACGCTGTGCATGTGCTGGTTGCATTATACTTTGCCTTCAGGTGGTTCATTGTTCCCTTGTAAATAAGGAGAGGTCATGCCACCAGATTATTAGATAAGTGCAAAACTTGCTTCAGGAATGGTTCTTTTGAGGATATGTGTGCCATGGCTACTTGATCTTTGTTTATTTGTTCTTTGTTAACCAGGTAAGTGGGCTGGTCCAAGGATCCTTTTTATCCCTGACCTGGGTATCAAGGCAGAAAGTTAGAGACTAGGAACAATTGTCAAACAAAATTGCATCTAGCAGGTGTAAATCACAGTTTTTAACATAAAGCAAACAAAAAGCATTCCAGTTGACAAGTACATATTTGCAGGTTGTTAGCAGCAGTGTTTAACACCAGTTTACAGAAGTTTTCAGTACAAAATTACTGGTGGGTTTACTGCACATCAGCAAGTCAAATGTCATCAGAAATACTCTGTCTAGGGATCTAAACCTCTTCTGCAACATCAACACTTGTATGACCAAAATGGAAGCAGTGTACACTCCAACCAAAACCGGACTAGCTGGTCAAGAAGAGAAGGTCAATACCTGCAACTCACTACATAGAACACACAGCCCTCCAAAACACCAACCATCACAACTCACACATAGAAACACAAACCATCCACCCACCTTCGCAGAGGCTCTCAATAAAAATTTACCCAAACAGAGACCCCCAAGACAGAAACGCACTTGACCACCAAAACAGCTTACCACCACAGTGTGCCTCTCAACTCAAGCCCTTAAGGCAAAACACTCTGCCTAATGTACTAGTCATAGGAGACTCAGTTGTGAGGCATGCTGATGTCTCGCTCACTAGGTTGAACAGGGAGAAGGTGACCGTCAGTTGTCTGTCAGGTGCTAGGATCTGCCATATAACACATGCACTCGGGTCACTCCACAACATGTACAAATATGACTCGTTGTCCGTGTGGGTGTGAATGACCTGAGATGTACCTCCCTGGATTACATGAAAAGAGATATGATGGAACTCTCGGATTATGTGGCCCAGGCAGGTATGACCCTAGCCCTGAGCAGTATTCTACCGTCACCCAGAATGATACCACAGTACGAGGAGAAAATGATTGATTTCAACAGTTGGCTATGTTTCTGGTGTCATTTTAAAGGGATCCAGTATGTCTGCCTGGGATGACATGATTAACAGACCTCAATGCTTTGCCAGAGACGGCCTGCGTCTGTCACCCCTGGGATTCCGGGTACTGGCTAAGCCTCTTGCTACCCCTATAGTGTCTTTTTTTAGCCATTGTTCGAAAGACCAAAATTCTACAGTAGCAGCTACAAACAAATGCAGTCTGAGGGTCATGCTGCTCAAGATGCACTCACTCGAAGCTCTCCTCAAAGTGGAGAATGTAGACATCTGTGCTGTAACAGAGACCTGGTTTAAAGAGGCAGAAAGCACCCCTGCTCTCCCAGGCTACAACTCGTTCCATAACATTCAGCCCCAGAGTGTGTCCGGAAGCTCCTAAGGTGGTGGTGGTGGTGTTTCCATATTCTTAAAAGGATATGCACAACTCTAGACTGGTAGCCCAGCATAATGCATCAGAGATGCTTCAGGTACAACTAACACTGGATAAGACAACGATACAAGTCATAACCAGTTACAGAACCCTAAGCATGTCCCTAGACTCGCACGCCACTTAAACACCCTGGAATCTATCTAGGTCCTACCCAATACTCTCATACTGGGTGACTACAACTACCCTTCCATCAACTGGGAAAACTATTCAAGTACCAATGTACAGGCCCAACAGTTTCTGGAATTTATCAGTTCCATTGCCCTGGACCAGCTCATTCTGACCCCCACTAGAGGAAGCAACATCCTTGACCTGGTTATCACCAACATGGGAGACAATTGCTCCACACCTATAGCTAGTTCTTCCCTGGTTAAATCTGTCCACAAACTGATCACCATGGCAATCTCCATCTCACCTAGACCCCCCGCTACGGTGTGACCACCCTGAAAAACTTCTGTAATAGCTGATTTTGGGCTCCTAAAAACAGAGGTGGCTAACTTCTCGGCACCCATGCCAGTGGAAAATATCTGCATGACTGCCGAATTATACACCAATGCACTGTACAAGCATGTACACAAATGCATGGACCTTGCCATACCAAATAGAACTAAGATGCTCTCCTCCAAAAAAGGAAGCCAATCTGGTGGTCCCCAACCATCAGTAAACTCTACAACAGAAGGAAGAAACTGTTGCAGAAAAAAATGAAGTCACAAGACTGGAAAACCTCCCTTATCAGTCTCAACAAAAAGCTGAGATCCCTTATCAAATCCTCTAAAACCAGCTATGAAGGCAGAATTGCAGCTGACACCAACCAAAAACAACCACAAAGCCTTCAATAGCTATATAAAAACCTCCAAGGCAATACCCAGATTTGCTGAGTTATTGCACAATGGTACTTCCTATACTGAGCCAACATACTGGCAGACAGATTCAGTGCCAACTTTACCCCCCCCCCCCCCACGGGCCCTATTGCAGTACCAGATGAAAGCCTGGTACCCACAATTTCTGTGGCACAGGTAAATGCTGCATTGTCCAAAGCCAAGAATACAGCATCCATGGGACCCGATAATATCCCTGGCTGCATCCTACATGAGTTACAAAACAAACTGACACCACATCTGTGTGCCTTGTTCAGTCGCAGCCTTACCTCAGGCTATTTCCCTAATGAATGGTGCACTGCTACAGTCATCCCGCTCCATAAAGGGGGAGCAGCTACAGGCCCTGAGAACTATTGCCCCATTAACCTGACAAGCCTGGTGTGCAAAGCTATAGAGTGCATCATCATGGACCTGCTTAACAAAGATAGATATAGGCAATCTCCAAACTCTTGACCCCGCACAGTTTGGCTTTGTCAAGGGGAGATCCTGCCTGCTGGACTTGGTTGACTTCTTTGAGGCAGTCACCAAGGCTGTGGATGAGGGTAAGGCAGTGCATGCAGCCTATCTCGACCTGGCCAAGGCCTTTGATACATTTCCCCACTCAGGTATCATTGATAAACTCACCAAACTAGGCATCCATCCTTACATCACTAGGTGGGTTGCAAATTGGCTGACAGACAGGACTTGGAGAGTGAAAGTTGCGGATTCCAAGTCAGACTGTCAATCGGTTATGAGTGGAGTCCCACAGGGCTCGGACTTGGGCCCCCTCCTATTTAGCATCTACTTCTCAGTAGTCCAGGCCAACACAGAGGGACTCTGGATGACCACGTTTGCTAATAACTGCAAGCTAGGAGTCATTATCAACTCCCCAAGTGATGTAGACATCCAACAAAAGGGCCTCTCTGAGACCAGTGACTGGTGTCGAAACCATGGCCTGAAACCTAACGCCAAAAAATGCGTCATCATCCCTTTTGGAAAAAACTCCGTTCCCACGAATTACTATTTGATGGGAGCCCACTGAAGGGCATATAACAGATCTGGGCACCCAATTCAACAGCCATCTCACCTTTGACCACCACATTGCCATTGTGGTCAGAAAGTCCTTCTACATGCCACGTTTTAAAACCAAAGGTTTCGCATCGAGGAAGAAAGAGGTTATCATCCCTCTCTCCTCATCCCTCATTAGACCAGTCATCGAATATAACGCGCCATTTGGCATGTACCTGACCAGACGCCTACAACAGCTGGAGAGGCCACAAAAGTACCTCACAAAAAGGATCCTAGGCCTTAAACACATGTCCTACATGGACAGACTCAAGAAACCTCAGCTGTTCTCAGTCTCTTATCTACTTAGAGGTGATCTCTGCTCAACTTACAAAGCCATATCCGACCCAGCCCTACTTGAAATGCTACAACTAAAGAAATCCCAATCCCCCCGTGCCATATAAAGCAAAATTCATACCTGTCTATTCAAGCACTACTTAGATCTATGAATGGGAAACGGAAAAATTACCTCAGGACTGCCTCCTGTATTACTTATGGACAGAGGCAGCTCCTAAATGGTTTACCCAATATATGGGTGCCCTCAAATTTATCTCTGATATTATCCTAGTTATTCTCCTTAGGGGTAATGTATAATTATAGACTATGGGATGGGTTAGCCCAATCTGTAACCAAATGGGCTAGGTTATTTTGAGCACAGAAAAGGGAATTTGGCTAGGTTTAAAATGGCCCACAAGGACCGCTAATCCTAGTTCTTGCCTGCTAACCTGTAAGTGAGGGTACTGTGGTGGCAGTGTGATGGGGAATAACGAAATTCACAGTAAGATAAACAGCATTGCATTGTACACACATCCTTAAAGATGATGATGTTGAATTAAAATGTGGAGTGTACATGGTTAATGTTGTAACATTACTATGCATATTTATCCCTGCAAGAGACCAGTAAAGACTTGTAGAAACCTTCCCTTTCACCCGGGATTATAGAGTTAACTGTAGCATAGTAGTAGAAGAAAAGTAACTTAAAAGATACTTAAAGATGAAAGGAGGGTTTAGTATGTGCATACTTGCACATTTACAGTTTTAGAAGTTTCCCTTGAGGAGGGGAAGTGTCCCTCAGAGTTATTATTGCAGTCTATGGTTGGAGTAGGCAAAATCTTCAGTGCCCACTTTTACCCAAGCACTATTGTCATAACTGTGACTGAGTAAGGCTACTTTTGGGAAACAAATATTGTCAAGATAGCTGGGCTGTGGGATTGTACAGTCCCTGACTTTTTTTCTACCTAGGCGCTAATTACTTTGGATTCAGCCCAACCAAAGACTCAAGGAGGATCTAATAGTAAAACTGGTATGTTCTTGACTGTAGCAATCGGTGTATAAGGTTCTTCCCCAGTGGACCATGAACGCCTTGTCCATCCCTCTGTGGATGAGTGGCTCTTGTACTAGCTGCAGTTTTTGAAAACTGTGTAAGTTGCGCAAGTATTTATTCGTGTGTATTACTACTTTTAATTCCTTGTTGTTTGTTAATTTGATTGAAGGTACATTGGTGGGCTCTGAGGATGCATGTCCTGAAGTCAGTGGATATGCTGGTATTGGCATACATATATTCCTGAAAATTTAATTTTACCCCCCCAAAAATGAATACATAAGATGCTATGAGCATGTTTCCTACCATCTATCGAAATTACTAGGCTATTGGCCCTGAGGCCCTTATAAGCCTAGCTAAGAGTTTAGCCCATGTTTAGACAGTCAACACCTGATGCCCCTGTCCAGAAGGGGGATGGGTGGAATCCCAGGGGTGTATTTTCTGTTTCTCATCCAGTTACCCAGGTTGCGCTTTAAAAAGGTACTCTGCTTGACGTGGAGAGAGAGAGTCTAGTCCACAGATGGGGGAGTCTTTGGGACACAAATCTGTCCTGCCAACGAGTCCTATTGATGTCACAGACCAGGTTGAGGCCACGCGTGTGGGTTACTCTAGTGGAGCTTGACTTGCAGATATGCAGCAGTCGCATCAAGGCGGGTCCGAGGTTGCCTTGTGTGCCAGACAGAGGTCACGTTTGAGGAGTCTGTATGAAACTGAGTCGAGAGATAGGGCTTTTAGCCTAGCTGTGTATGGTAGATGTTTGAGGCCCTGGATTCTGTTGGTGAGGAACCTCTGGTCTCTCCAGCTGCTGCATGTGCTTTGCGAGGTACATAACGAAGAGGGCGTTGTACTCAATAATGGGCCTTATAAGGGAAGAATACAAGGATGTTATAGCCTCCTTGTCCCTGGATGAGATACCCTTACTTATGAGGTGGGCCATTTAGAAAGCCTTCCATACAAACTCCGATCAGGAACCCATTAAGGAACCCATTAAGGAAGGTCCTCTCCTAGACAATCTGATATTGTAAGAACATTGTCTTTTAGTTGGAGATGCCCTTGAGGACAGCCATCATTCAGGTGCTGAGAGTACCTTTTTAACCTTTCCCCAGCCAAGCATGCATCGGTAACTAATGTAGGACATGAGTTTCACAGTCCATACAAACAAAGGTAAGCTAGGCGAGAAATTCTCAAGTGCCTTTAATATTCTAGCAAATCCCTCCCTTGCTGGCCTCACTGAGTTGAAGTGTGCAAGGAGTACAAACATTCTTTCCAGGCCAGCCTTATGAGTTTTCTTCTTCGGTCATGGTGTCAGCAAACTGGGTTCTGCATTTTCAGCTAACAGTTTGGATAAATGATTGTAGAAGTTTTTATTTAAGGGTTAACCCTATTGGATGGGATGATTAAGGGTCACTATACAAGTAGGAAGCTAACATATTTTGTGTTTTTTGGCATCTGAAGAAGTTCGTTTAACGCCAACTTTTCCACTGTGTTTTCATTTTAATGAGCACAGAGTGTATGGTGATACTAATAAAGTAGACCTGAAGAGGTTTTAAAGGCAGTTGTGTTTCTCCTGTAGTTTGCCTATATTTTTGATTTATTTGTGGACTTGGCATTTTTCTTCTTTTCCTACGACCTAATCGTAAAAGTTACTTGCTGCTGTCATCTTAAATGTCCTGCCCATTTCTCAACTCGTAGACTGTGAGAAAGACACTTCTCAACTCGTAGACGGTGAGAAATGCACTGAATTCTGTCCTACGTGCAGGCTTCACAGGCAGACTTGCAGTATTTAATATGTAGTTGGACTAATTGGATGCCAGAAAGTATCCCTTTGTCACATTCTTAAAGTAATAATTCCATTGTGTGCTTTTAGTATTGGGCAGAAAAGTCTTTAAGTGTAGTGTATCTTTGATCTTGTTATAAACATGTGTTAAGATAATACAGATTATACAGTGGCTGGCCATTAGCATTCAAAAATGAGCATGCTGATTGGCCAGCCCAACCAGCGTGCCCGTTGTAAATCTGAGAATATACCAACGGGAAAAGGTCCGGCCACCCGGACTTTTTCCCATTAGTATATCTCATTTTTTTTACTTTTCTTTTTTTTTTTAATACCAAACACAACTGAAGACATTTTATGTTCAGGAGATGCCACAGACAGAAATTAAAGGATAACTGGTACGTTCTACAAAAGTTAAAAAAAAAAAAACTTGCCTGATTATCCTTTTGTTTTTGTCTGTCCCAGCTCTCCCTAACAGAAGTCTCCCAGGTTCCTTTTTTTTTTTTATTGATTATAACAAAGAAGCAGCAGCAACGGAGATCTTACTTTCTCCGTTGCTACCTCTTCACAGCCCTGATGTACTGCGTAAGTGTGGGAGCACAAGTCCCATACGCATGCTCAGTACATCAAAAAAAGCCCCAGGTACCTCATAAACACAGAAGGGCAGCACGGAGGCATTCTACAAAGGCATTATTTAAGAAAAGTAAGTATTTTGTTTTCTTAAATAATGTCGTATAATAGCAATAACCGACTCTGTGGTTGTGCTATATTGAAATTTATCCACGGTTGGCTTTAATCACTCTGGCTTCGCCCTCGTGATTAAGCCATGACAACCGTGGGTAAATCTTCAATATACCACACCAACGTAGTCTGTTATCGCTATATTAAAACTTTTTAAAACGGCTGCATCTGATAAAGAAACTAGCCTAAATGCTCTCTGATTGTATGGTCACAATCGTAAGACTTCAAAGCCAACATACTTTTCACTTACTAAGGTAACCTGTGAGTAACATTATACCCAGTTAGGTAGGCAAAATAGCTGTGAACAAGCCAAGTATACAAATCCATCACGTTTGCATAGTGTTTGCCCAAGATGTTTTCTGTCCTTCCCCCATCCTGCTCCTTCAGTTACTGAGCTGCTATTTGACATTTGGCTGTCTTGAGTCTTAGTCAAGACTACATCCCTGTATGCTACAGAGACCGGCTCATCC
Organism: Protopterus annectens; assembly: GCF_019279795.1. NCBI lineage: Eukaryota > Metazoa > Chordata > Ceratodontiformes > Protopteridae > Protopterus > Protopterus annectens. Next base: position 92,712,178 of record NC_056751.1, read on the forward strand.
AGATAATTTTTATTAGCATTCACTTCCTCAATAGCCATTTTCCAGTAGTTAAATACATGAAGTATAAACTGGGCAGTTGTGTTTTGTTACTTACCAGCATACCTCTAAACCTTTTGGCATGAGAAATCTGGACAAAGCCTAAAATAATGCAGGGCAAGGGCTCAAACAATAGGGGCAAATTTTAAATATTCTTTTAAACTTAGAAAATTGCAAGAATAACAAGTTTTGCATTGACACGCCTTCTCTGAAGGATGTGGAGTTAGTCGAATGTCTGTCGTTATTTAGTGGCTGCAATCCTCAAAGATTTGTTAAAAAATCGTAAATTTTGAGAGGATCACAACAAAAATGTGAGGCAAGTGTCTTGACATTCTGCAAAAATTCAGGACAGTTGAGAGGTACAGTGGATGTAAAAAGTGTACACACCCCTGTTAAAATGCCAGGCTTTTGTGATATAAAAAAATGAGACCACAATAAATCATTTCAAAACTGTTCCCACCTTTACTGTGACTTATAACCTGTACAATTCAATTGAAAAACAAACATCTGTTAGGGGAAAAAAATATAAAAGATAAATGTACAGTAAGCTGGTTGCATAAGTGTGCACACCCTTAAACTAATACTTTGCTGAAGAATCTCTTGATTTTTTTATTACAGCATTCAGTTTTCTTGGGTACACACCTGCCATCAGTTAGAGACTGATTAACCCCAAATAAAGTTCAGCTGTCCTAGTACGATTTTCCTGACATTTATTCAGTTTCCTGCTACAGCAAAAGCCATGGTTCACATAGAGCTTACAAAGCATCAAAGGAATCTCTATGTTGAAAGGAATCAGTCAGAAGGGTAAAAAAATAAAAATATCCACAGGATTAGATATACCATGGAACACAGTGAAGACAGTCATCAAAAAGTGGAGAAAATATGGTACAACAGTGATGTTGCAAAGAAGTGGGCTTCCTCCAAAATTGATGAAAAGACCAGCCAAAAACGGGTCAGGGAGGCTGCTAAGAGACCTACAGCAACACTTAAGGAGCTGCAGGAATTTCTGGAAAGTACTGGTTGTGTACTACATGGACTGGCTGCAGTGGTGCTGCGGTTAGCTTTGTCGCCTCACAGCAAGAGGTTCTCCTGTTCGATTCTCGGCTGGAACGCCTTCTGTGTGGAGTCTGCATGTCCTCCCAGTGGTCGAGTGACGTTAAAGGCATGCAGGTAGGTGCGAGCGTGAATGGGTGTGCCTTCTTTGAAGACTGGGTGTTGGGCTGGCAACTCGGCACCATAAAAATCCACTGCCAATCATTAGCGGACCGGAGTTCCGCTGTGGCAACCCCTAAAAGCCAAAAGACATTACTTTTACTGGTTGTGTACTACATGTGACAACAATCTCCTGTATTCTCCATATGTCTGGACTATGGGGTAGGGTTGCAAGACGGAAGCCTTTTCTTACACAGAAAAATGGCCAGGCCTGGCTAAAATATGCAAAACAATACATCTAGTCTCCCAAAAGCATGTAGGAAAATGTGTTATGGTCTGATGAGACCAAGGTTGAACTATTTGGCCACAATTCCAAAAGGTATGTTTGGCGCAAAAACAACACTTTGCATCACCAAAAGAACACCATCCCCACGGTGAAGCATGGTGGTGACAGTATCATGCTTTGGGGTTGCTTTTCTTCAGGTGGAACTGGGGCTTCAGTCAGGGTGGAGGGAATTATGAACAGTTCCAAATACCAGTCACTTTTGTCCCAAAACAGTGTCTATGTTACCAAGTCAAAGCTTGAAATAGGTGAATACCACAACGTCAACACACAATGATTGAAGCAGCAAAAATAAGAATGGCCACTTGAGCGATTTCTTTCCCAGGGGGAAAAAAATCGCTCAGCCGACCAAGACCAAAACAAACTATCAAACCCTACAAAAGTTGAGGGCTTTGCCCCCCACACCCCCTTAACTAAATATACCAGCTCCAAACTCGCTCTACAGTGGAGAAAAGGGGCATATTTCCGATGACGGACAAGCGATCCCCCCCCCCCCCCGTGGAAAAAATTTGCTGAAGTGGCCGTTCGTGCTTTTGCTGCTTCCATTATGTGTCAATATTGTGGTATTCGCCTATTTAAAGCTTTGATTTAGTAATCGAGACCCCCCCCCAATAACCTTTAGGTGTCTGCTAGAAAGCTGAAGATGAAGAGGAATTTCACTTTTCAGAACAACAATGACCCCAAGCATACATACAAATCAACAAAAGAATGGCTTAACCAGAAGAAAATTTAAGTTTTGGAATGGCCCAGCCAGAGCCCAGACCGAAATCCAATAGAAAATCTCTGGAGTGACTGAGGGCTGTGCACAAGAGATGCCCTCACAATCTGACAGATTTGGAGCTCTTTTGCAAGGAAGAGTGGGCAAATATTGCCAAGTCAAGATGTGCTATGCTGATAGACTCCTACCCGAGAAGACTGAATACTGTAATTAAATCAAAAGGTGCTTCAACAAAGTATTAGTTTAAGGGTGTGCACACTTATGCAACCAGCTTATTGTACATTTTTTATTTTTTATAATTTTCCCCTAGCAGATTCATTTGTTTTTCAATTGAATTGTACAGGTTGTAGGTCACATTAAAGGTGGGAAAAGTTTTGAAATGATTTATTGTGGTCTCATTTTTATATCACAAAAATGTGGCATTTTAACAGGGGTGTGTACACTTATTTATATCCACCGTATGCCTTGTGGCAGTGTACCACAGTTCTTTTCACTCACTGCCTAGCCAGAAGCTTCCCTGGAGGCAGACTGGATAGTTGTCGTATTGAGCTCTTACCTGTTCCTCTGCACCTTCAGATACAGGCATTGTCCCCAGCACAAACCAGAACAGTGTGTTCCTGTGCATGGCATGGATAAAGATGCTAGCCTCTTACACTGATAACTTTCCTGAAGCCCCCACACCACACACCTCCTGATATACTCCATGAAGGCTTTTTGGTAGTTTTAGAACCCTCATTCTGTTACTTTAAAGGGCAGGTTGGCCACCCTTGCTCTTTTCCATTCTGGCTGGCCCTCACATATTCAAGATGCAGTTTTGATGCGAGTGGATGACTGCCATCTACACTGATGAGATGAGGTATGGGGGGATTTCTTCAGTTATTATTTACTATTCAGTTGTTCATTTACAATTCATTTTATTTATTTATTTATTTTTGGGTGGGGGGGGGGTTACAGTTCCATTTATGTGCTCCGTTTTGGTTATGTCCAAGCTCATGTGGTTCGGTTATTGAATGTACACCACTAGTGTGTTTGGGAATGAGCCAGAATTGCTCCTCTTTACGTAGGGACTTGAAGCACAGACGTAGTGAGGAATTGATTGCACTTAGTCCATTGGTCTTCAGGTGGAGCCAGAATATGTCCAAGAACTCGGTAGGTACAGGGCTGAAAAACTGATGGTGAAGAGGGTGTCCATCCAATACAGGAAGCATTTATATATACGCCCATATGTGTTGTTTCTCTCTCCCGTTTGTATAATATAGATGTACATGTATATGTGTGTGTGTTTGTATTTATATATATATATATATATATATATATATATATATATATATATGTGTGTGTGTGTGTATATATATATATATACATATATATATATATATATATATATATATAATGTATGTGTACACACATAATGTCTCTCTCTATAGATATATATATGTGTGTGTGTGTATAATATATCTATATATATATATATATATATATATATATATATATATATATATATATATATATATATACACACACACATATTGACATCTGTATAGATGTAGATAAAGCTCACACATGCATACTGTGTGTGTGTGTGTGTGTGTGTGTGTGTGTGTGTGTGTGTGTGTGTGTGTGTGTGTGTGTGTGTGTGTGTATACACACACATGGTATGCGTGCCTACAGGCAGCTTTAAAGAGTGTTGGCTCACTGCAGCACATTTTAGGATGTGGGAGGAAACTGGAGCACTCCAGCGAAAACCTCCTCAAGCACAGAACTTGTAGGCTTCACTCAGAAGAAATCCCTGCTAAGTAGCAATCTGGTAATCCAAACACTGAGGCAGCCTGGGTAACTGCTTTGCTGCAGTGCCAATTAGGGGTAGTATGTGCATCACAAAAAACGTGAAACTGCCACAAGGTAATTGTCACCATCTCCTGGCTCTTGCTTCCCCCTTGGGTTTTGTCCACTGTCTAAATATGAGATGGAATTAATGGATCTATCAGAAATTGGGATTAATGAGAACCTGGGTGCAAAAAGCAGTAATAATTTTAAAAAATATATATATGAAATGCATGAAAACTGGATCATATTTTTTTGGAGTGGTATTTCTTCTTTAATGTATTGAATTCATATGGCCTCAGGTTTTATAAAAGTGCTTATAATGTTGATCAGTTTGTAGTTTAGTGGGCAGTAATGAGTATCTATTTAGACAGTTAATATTTTAACTACAAACTAATTTTATAATAATCATCTCATTTTAAATATTAGTAGATTTTATTCCCAAGTGTCTAGGTTTTATATAATTTGTTTTTGGATTGTCAGTTATGTTGTACTGAGCACAGGAAAATTGAATGAGGCTCTAGAGATAGTTATCCAAAACTTACTAGACTAACTGCCTTCTCTCAGAATTTTTAAGCCCAGTTTTTGATTTTCTACTCAGCTTTGTGTTTAAATTTAGCCACTCTTATTTAATAGCTACTGGGGATGGTTTCATACATTATGTCAAAGTGATCCAGAGACACATTCAGAGTCTGCAGAACTTAAGCACATTTAATGTTCTAGACTTATTACCCAGTATATATTTACATTACTGTAAATTTTATTATCTAATCCGCGGTGGTGCTGTGGTAGCGTTGTTGCCTCACAGCAAGAGGTTCTCCCATTCGATTCTCGGCTGGAGTGCAGGGAATGACTTCTGTGTTGAGTCTGCATGTCCTCCCCGCGGTTGGGTGGGCGTTCGAAAGACATGCGTAAATGGGCGTGCCTTCTTGAAGGTTGGACGTCAAGCTGGCACCTTGGCATTCGTGAAAATCTACTGCCAATCATTAGCGGACCGGAGTTCTGCTGTGGTGACCCCTAACCGGGAAAAGCCGAAAGACAAACAACAACATTGCCTGTTACATAGAGCAGTTATGACAGCATATCACCCTCAAAAGATGAGAATAAACCAGCAAGATAATTTATTGTGTTTTAGAAACTGATAAGTTCCATTACTGAGGAAAAGTGAAAGAGCTTTACTTATTGAATAAAAGCTGTATTGATCACTTCCTTAAATATGAACTGTAGACTGTTTTGAGATGTAACTGGGTTGTAGATTATAGTTACCTGTCCAAAAGTGTGATGGCCTATTTCAAGAACACAGTGCACCTAGTGTATCTGTGGAATTTAATTTTTGATTTGAGAGAGCGAAGGATCATTTAATTTTGGTGGTGATGGGTGTTGACATTTATTATTTCTCCCTAAAAGAAGTGTTGAAAACAAGCCACCTAGGTGATTTGACACATTTAAAAAGTTAGATTTGAAGTAAAGACATTATTCTCTTATGAGGTGCATAAACTAAGGAAAGTGTTTTGTGCGAGTATAAAAAGGCATGTGTTTTCTGTAACACGGGGGGGGGGTACGGGGGAACCCCCACAGCCAGCATCTCTAAAGAAGACACAAAAAGATGAGCTGCTGAGTAAAGATCAGGGGACCACTTTTTCTTTTCTTTTCTTTCACTTGTTTAGTTAGATGGGATGCATTTTTAGTTTTGTTGTTGTGAAAAGTAACATGGTCAACAGAAGGATAAACCAGGATACCGTGTCGGATTGCATAATTCAACATAACGGGTATGGGGGTGAAAGACTTCAGGACAAAAATAGAAGCCTATGTTTGGTCTGCATTTTTGGTAGTTCTGCAGCTGAATTTTTTCTGGGTTGATTAGATAATTGTTTTTTGATACATCCTAAAGCTGAAATGTGTTGCGTGCATGATTGTGATGTTTTTCTAGCATATAGTGATTTTTTGTGTTGCGTTCTTTCTGGGTTGTGGTTTGACAGCACAAGTCATTGAAATTTATGAAAGATGTAGAAATCGTTAGATGGCGTACTTTGTAGATGAAGTCTTTCCATTTTCAGTATTAATTTTATCCAGTTCAGGTTCACTGGCAGTCAGAACCTGCCACCTCTGCAGCCTCTGTTAAAAACAAAAATACATCTTGTGATAATGTATTACTTTGTTTTTACTGTTTAGTTTCTGGTCACTTCATTGTCATTCCTAGACTAAATTTTCTCTCTTGTTCTAACTAGGTCTGTGCTGACAGTGGCTTGTGAACAAACTGAAGTCTTATTGTTTGATCCCATATCTTCAAAACACATTAAAACCCTGTCTGAAGCACATGAAGATTGTGTAAATAACATCAGGTAAGTTCCCAATTTTGCACTAATTGATTACATTTTTGGAGCTGTACAACCTTAAGGCACATTTGTGTACACTCTTTGTCCCCCTCCCACACACACACACACGTGCACATACTTTTTATTATGGCATGCTTTACTTAGTCAGCAGACAGAGGCTATAAGTGACCTGTTTCTTTTACATTTTTATTGGTCGATGATATTTTTATTGCAATATAAAGCAAAGTACAATAATTATTTTTTTAAATTTATGAAGTAACCAATAGAATTATATTTTACATGAACAAAAGATGAAGAGGTATTAACTTTTTATTTATATATTTACATAGATGCTTGAAACCATATTTATATTTTTACAAGTTTCCCTTTTTGTTTTTTTTTAAGGTATGATTAAAGTTTGTGATTCAGAGGTGAATACTAGGCTAGCTGCCCTTGTATAGGGCCATTTTAAGTCCAGCTAGTAACTCAGTCAGAATCAAGCTCTCTAATTTTCTGTCTGTATTGAGATAAAAACCTTAACCATTATGCCAAACCCACCTCAAGGTAAGGATTCATAGGTTTATTCTAGGCTAACTGCTTTGAAAAGCCATTTTAAGCCTAGCCAGTAACTTAAGGTCACAATCAAACTCCTGCATCTTGCGTGCGAGTTGAAGACCTTAAACCATTATGCCAAACCCACCCTAATTCAAAAGACTTGGGGATGTCACAAATGAATCTGAGTAAATGTGGTGGTGGTTTCAGTTGTCATTTTATTTTTAGGTTCATAGGTGAATGCTAGGCTAACGGCCCTGTAAGGCCTTTTTAAGCCTAGCCAGTAACCCTTCGGCAGAATCAAATCTAGTGTCTTGTGTCTGTGAGCTGAAGACTTTGTGCCAAACCCACCCCATGGTGAAATATTATTATTTAATTTCATTTTCTCCAGAAGTCCTACCTCTCAATCTCCAGATAAGAGAATATGGGGTGAAGGACCTTAAAATCAAAATATCTATTTACCATAGGATATGCATAATCAAATTAGCACATTTATGTACATGCCCATGTATGTTCAGTTACACAAAGACGGGGCTTCATTTGAGAGCTTTTTTATTAAAAAGAGAGTTGTATACGCACAAGCTCATAATACAGAAATATTCATGTTTTCAGGTGGCTTAATAAAGTTCAAGTAATACATGACCCACACTACCGGGCACTCTCCACCAGTTCCATTTGTTATAAAGACAGAAGTTTGTTTTTGCAGTAGACAAATATTTAGTATAAAAACAATATACAGAAATCCAGTTTACATTTAGTAGTCCACTTTACATAGGCTGTTTGACTACAGGTCTACCCATAACATTTCCCCATGGTTAGACGCATAGTCAGTTACCAGTTCATGCTGTGGAATTCTAAATGAAGCCAAAGGTAATGGAGGTGAAAGGACCAGAGTGTGTAACCGTTTATAAATATTGCTCTCGAACTTAGCAGTTGATAGATAACAAGTTTTGCTTTAGCATCAAGCTTAGTAACTGACAGAAACAGACTTTGCATTATCAGCATGCATGCTGTCAAAGATATGAACTGTGGTACTTCATTTATTAGTGACTGTGATCCAAGCTTCAACAATACAAATGCTATTATTTACCACAAAATTAAAAAAAAAAAAAAAAAAAAAAAAGTATTCTCAACAACTCCTCTCAAGAACTCTGGATGAAGCCCTCCATAATGAGAGAGAGAGAGAAAGGGAAAGAAATGTAGTATCACATTTTCAGGGACAGCTTCTAAATATTGCTCACATAAACTTAGTTGATAAAATAACAGGTTTTCATTGGTAACAAGGCTAGAAAGTTAACGGAACTACAGATTTTGCATTAGTATCAACATACTACATATATCCATATAATGTTATGCTCAGTAGCTGTTCTATGGAGATGTGTGTGTGTTTATGTATGTGTGTATGTATGTATGTATGTATGTGTGTATATATATATATATATATATATATATATATATATATATATATGTGTGTGTGTGTATGTATGATGTGTATATATATACAGATATATAAAACATATTTCAACTTTTAGACGCTCATTCCCAGAAGCTTTGCTTTTCATGATACATAGATTTGTCTAACTTTTATATTAAACTGAAACTGTAGCTAACAACTCAACTCTGTCTTCTCAGCATGCTGTGGTAAGTGCCATAAAAATTCATCTTGTGTGTCTGACTGCTGTCTGCATCAATAAAAAAAAAAAAAAAAAAAAAACAAACCCTCTTCTGGGTATCTGTGGCTGCTAAACGTTAATTTCATCAACAAAGAATAAGCAACATTCACAAACCAACCACAGCACCGGGCAAAAAAAAAAAATGAAAAGTAACCCTTCAATTCTCTGGGTGGCTTCAACAACCACAGACCTACTGCGAGCAAATAATTTGTCCAAGCAATATATAGCAAGTCTAGTCAGTCCCATGGTCCTTATTTTTTCCAGTGATTATCATGGCAGGCAAGTAGTGGCAGGTTTCCATCTGATGCACCCAAATCTTTTTTTCCTCTACTCTGGGCTCTCAAGGCTGGACAAAAACAGTCGCAAGTCTGAAAACGCACTTCTCTGGTGTGGCAAGTAGTTGCACATACCATTGATGTTCATCGTGCATACAGCTGCAGTCATAACAGATAGGTTATCCTGCCGTCAGGCGGGTCCTCGGTCGGCCGAATTCCAAAGACTAGGTCCGGCGTCTGTTGTCGTCGCTTCCTCCGTGACGTCAGTGCGGCAGGGGTATAAAAGAACCAGCCGACGCCATCTTCTTCTGTCTTTCTTGCCGTGCGGTGCCCGAAGCAGAAGCAGTTCACAAGTGCCGGTCGGCCAGCTCCTGAGATTTACGAAAAATTTTTCAGCCGAAGTCTTCTTGAAAGCTAAGTACCCTGTTGGGGAAACTTTTCTTGCCTCAGACCGATGTCAGACAAAGTTAATAATTGCATTTCTTGTGGGAAGCAAATACCACATAAGGATTTCCACTCTTTTTGTATTCCTTGCTTAGGCCCAGACCACGACGTCTCGGCCTGCCGTTTTTGTGCTAGATTCAACAAACGCACTATTAAGCGTCGGGCGGAGTTCGCCCATCACTATTTTGGTAAATAATTTAATTATGTCGTCGGATACTCCGACTCCAGTTTTGAGCAAAAGACGCAAAGATAAGGACCGACCTATGAGGTCCGCGACTTCTACTGACACCACGCTAAGGCCGACTACCGGTTCTCCGGTTCTCAGCGAGGCGCCTATGCAGCCCCTGAGTACCGATGACACTTCATTACCGGTGTCTTCTGTGCCCGAGGTCGCAGGCTCCTTGGCCCCCATTCCGACTACAGATACAGACGCCACTTTTGGCGGGGAAACCCAGAGTTTAGACAGGCCTGCCATTTCTCAAGGTGTCTTCGGGCCTTCCTCATTCTCTATTAAGGCTTTCACAAAATGTAAATCAGCCATGAAAACTAAAAAACAAGGATCACAGACCCCCTCTCAAGGCCCCATGCCTAAAAAACAGATGCTCAAAATGGCTGAGGACTTGATTACTGTTATCAGGGGTTCTCAACCTCCCTCGGAAAAAAGGCCCAGATTAGAGGAAGACTACCCTTCCTCAGATCAAGCCTCTATTACCTCTGAACATTCTGAGGACCAGGAATATACTTATTCCCCTTTTGAAGACTCTGATGCAGAGGAGTCTATTCCCTCGGTCTCCCCCCCTGAGGACTACTCCTTTGGGGAAACCCTACATACCTTGAGAGAACACTTTCACTGTGAAGGCCAAGATTACTCAGATTCCAAGAAAAGGCTCAGGGATTTTCTCTTGCTCCCCCAGCATAGGCCTCTGGCTATCCCTCCTGTCTTAGATAGATATATTAGATGTGTACACAGAAGCCAGCCTCAACCCAGATTCTTTACCTCCAGCTCCTGTTAAGCCAGACAGGTATTACCGGGTTCCGGATTCACACCAGTTCCTATACAAAAGCCATACTGCTGACCCAGAAAATATTTCACAGGGTCCCAAGGGAATTAAGGCCTCTACTGCTAAAAGCCCATTACCTTCAGAGAGAGATTCCAGAGCTTTAGAAAGGTGGGGGAAAAAAGTGTACACCTCGGCCACTTTAACCATGAGGGCATTAAACTGTCAGTTCCATAAGTTAAAGTATCAACAGTTTTTATTATCCGAGTTAAAAAGTAAAATGACACAACCTGAGCAACCAGATTTAAAAGAGTTGCAGGATTTGTTGCATAGTGCAGAGCAAGTGGGTAAACATACCTTGCAGTGTGGTTTTGATGCTTTAGAGGCCTCATGTAGAGCTGCTGTTACAGGGTCTGTCATATGTAGACATGCTTGGCTCAAAGAACGAGCCTTACCAGATCATGTCAAAGCTAAATTACTAGATGCACCTCTTCAAAAGGATGTATTGTTTGGTGTTAAAGCTGAGGAGGTACTAAAGAAAATGGAGGAAAAGGCGAGATCAATGCAAATGGTGAAAGATTTCCTGCAGGTACAACCTCCACGTTTCAGCAGAAACTGGCCTTCAAAAAATTGGTCCTTTCCAGCCACGGACAGACCTCAAAGAGGCAGATATAGGCGCCCGAGAGGTAGTGGGCAATCTCAAGGATCATTCAGAGCCAGGCGCAATGGCAAGCACCAACCCCAAGAGGTGGAGACGATAGATCAGTCATTCAGAAAACAGACACAATGACTTTCCCCTTTACCTGCCAAGCAAAGCTTTAATGGCAGCACCTTTAGGCGGACAACTGGCATTATTCTCAAAAAAATTGGCATATTGTCACAAAAGACAAATGGATCCTGGACATTATAGACAGAGGCTACAGATTCCACTTTCACACCCTTCCAAAAATGAGAGGCATGCCAAACCTGCCACAAAATCAAAGGGCAGAGGCACAAAAATACATTTCAGCTCTCATGGACATGAAAGCTATTCAGGAGGTGCCTGCAAAAGAACAAGGTCAAGGGTTTTATTCCAGACTATTCCTGGTACCAAGGAAAGACAGAGATTGGAGACCTATTTTAGATCTATCCATCCTAAACACATTTACATGTACCAAAATTCAAGATGCTCACATTACAGCAGCTTCTTCCCATGCTGGGCAAGGAGTCTTGGCTGGTAACATTGGACCTCATGGAGGCATACCTGCATGTCCCTATCAGACAAGATTGCAGAAGATACCTCAGATTTCTTGCAGGTTCAACCCATTATCAATTCTCTGCATTGCCCTTTGGCTTATCTACTGCACCCAGAGTGTTTACGAAATGCCTGGCATCAGTAATTGCCTTCTGCAGACTTCAAGGAATACAAATATACCCATATCTGGACGACTGCCTGATCCAAGCGGACAGCAAGGACATACTTCTGAAACACCTGGCGTTTGTAATAAGACTGTTGAACTTTCTGGGATACACAGTCAACAAAAAGAAATCAAGGCGAATACCCTCTCAAACAATAATTTTCCTGGGTGCCAGCTTGAATACAAACACCCAGATGGCCTACCTCATGCCAGACAAACAAGGGCAACTATCTCAATACTTCAGCAAATTGGCAACCTTCACCAGGCTGACTGCAAGGAAAGTCCTGCAGGCTCTGGGATTCACGGCATCTTGCATCCTGCTGATCCCATGTGCAAAGCTGCATATGAGGAAACTTCAGTGGTACCTAAAAGACTTATGGTCTCAACACGGCCACAGTTTGGAAACAATTATACCACTCATTCCATGTCTTCAAAAGGAATTTCTGTGGTGGGCTCAAGCATGCCAAAGAAACAAAGGTCTCCCTTTCTGCATACCTCAAGCAAATCAAATCATCACAACAGACTCCTCGGACTACGCCTGGGGGGCACACATGAAAGATCAGTGCATTCAGGGAAAATGGTCCCAAAAAGAGAAGAACCTACACAGCAACCAAAAGGAAATGCTAGCAGTGAAAAATGCTATTATGGCCTTCAAAGACCTACTGCATCCAGGCCAGCTATTGATAAGGACAGACAACACCACAGTGATGTGGTACATAAACAAACAGGGGGGAACTCATTCATACCCCCTGTGCAGACTAGCAATGACCCTTTGGAACACAGCTTTGGAATTGCAAATCCAACTTCAGGCACAATTCCTGCCAGGGAAGGAAAACACACTGGCAGACAGCCTAAGCAGAAATATGACAGATCCACACGAATGGAAGTTGCATCCTCAGGTTTTCGCAAAGATAACTCTGGCATGGGGACAGCCAGACATAGATCTCTTTGCTACCCACAGAAATTACCAACTGAAAAAATTTTGCTCAAGGACCTATCATCCACAGGCCTGGAAAGTGGACACACTCTCCTTCAACTGGACAACATTGACAGTCTATGCCTTTCCGCCTCTCCCTCTGCTGCCCAAAGTTCTATTAAAAGCCAGAGCAGAGAGGCCAAAAATGATTCTCATTGCTCCAGACTGGCCAAGACGATACTGATATCCACTCCTGAAGAGCCTGACGCATTCCCCACCATGGATCCTACCTTTAGTACCTCTTCTGTTGTCCCAGCACAACTTCACAACTCTTCACAGCCAGCTTAAAACCCTAAATCTAGCCGCATGGAGAATCCCTTGATTTCACAACAGACCCTCCTCTCCAAGGAGGTGCAGGATGTCATCTTGGAGGCCAGAAGACCTTCTACTAGAAAAGCCTACTCCGCCAAATGGAAGCAGTTTTGTGCCTGGAATCAGAAAAAGGGCCAGAATCCTTGGGTAATGAATATACCTCAAATATTACAGTACCTAGCTGAGATGTTAAACAGTGGACTTTCCTTCTCCTCCATAAAAATCCATGCTTCAGCCATTTCTGCACAATACAACACAGATCCTCCTTTATTCTCTCATCCTCTCTTAAGACAGTTCCTCAGAGGGGCTAAGAATATAAAACCCCCAAGGAAACCACCAGTCCCTGCTTGGGACCTCAACTTCATATTGGAAAAACTTCCATTTGAGCCAGCTGCTTCAACAGAACTACAATATTTGTCATGGAAAACAGCCTTCCTTCTGGCTATCACCTCAGCACGCAGGGTTTCTGAACTACAGGCCCTCATGGCTGTGCAACCTTTCATCATTTTCCATCAGGACAGAGTTTCCTTACGAACCAACCCTACCTTTTATGCCAAAGGTAGTATCCAGTGTAGCCTTGAATCAGACTATCCACTTACCTACCTTTTACCCTAACCCACAAAACAAAGGGGAAAGACTACTGCATTCCTTGGACATTCACAGACAACTACGTTATTATTTGGACAGGACAAAGCCATTCAGGAAATCCGAGCAACTCTGTGTCCTATGCTACAGGTGCTCAAGGAAAGGCCATCTCCAAACAGACAATCTCAAAATGGATAGCCCACTGCATATGCTTTTGTTACTCATTTCATGGAAAAACTGTGCCTTCAAGCATCAGGTCCCACTCCACAAGGGCCACAGCTACCTCTGCAGCTTTCCTCAGGGGGGTTCCTACCAAGGACATTTTGGGAGCAGCCACTTGGAGTTCAGTGCACACTTTCTCCAAACACTATCACCTTCCACTTTACTCAAAATCTAGAGCGGGATTTGCCACAGCTGTCTTGCAGGGCATCCTTGCTCCTCCTAGTTCCACTTAGTGCCTGCCACCCCTACTTAGCTTTGGGATTCAACCCATCTGTTATGACTGCAGCTGTATGCACGATGAACATAGTACAGTTTTGTACCTGCCATAAATGTAGATGTTCGAGTGCTCATACAGCTGCAGTCCAGGTTTCCCTCCCTCCATCCCCTCTTAGGACAGGCCTTATGACAAACACCTTCTCAGACAGCCTATTTGGGGTTTTCTTTTATGGTGTATTTGCTTGCAAACTACTGTTTTCTGATTATTCTATATTGCATGACTACATAAGTTTATGTTTTGCCTTCCTTCTGGGGGCACCTGACATCTAGGGCAAGAAAAACTGAAGAAGATGGCGTCTGCTGGTTCTTTTATACCCCTGCCACACTGACGTCAGGGAGGAAGCGACGACAACCGACGCCGGACCTAGTCTTTGGAATTCGGCCGACCGAGGACCCACCTGACGGCAGGATAACCCATCTGTTATGACTGCAGCTGTATGAGCACTCGAACATCTACATTTATGGTAGGTACAAAACTGTACTTTCTTCCTGTACTGGTTAATATTTAGTCTAAGCAGACCTAATAGGAAAAAAAAAAGTGCTTTTCAAGTCTGTTGCCATATAATTAACATTAACCAATCCAGATTCACTAAACACATACTTGCTGCAAACAGTCGGTAGCAGAACAGGAAGCCAGCTGGTAGCATGCTAATTAGCTACAGTAAAGAGACATTCTGATTGGCTAAATTGTCATAAGCTAAAAGCAATGGTTTGTTTAGTGAAGAATTTGAAAAATACGGACATTTTAACAGATAAAGCTCGTGGATGGGAATGGGACTCTATTTTAATTGAAAAAAGGCACACCCTGGAAATTTGGGAAGATTGAGAGCTATGTCAGAAGCTGATAAACTTCAAACTATAGACTAGGATCAGTAAATTTCTAAGGTGGTGGTAGTTTTTTTTTCTTGTCTCTTTATTAATTACTTCAACCAGAAGTTGTGGGAATTCTTCAAACTTGAGGATATGAGCTGCTCTTTCAATTCCTTGCAACAATCTTTCTTGCAATGTCTAGAGTAGTCCACACTTACATACCAGTGAACATTTATTTTTCATAGCTGGGGTAAAGGAATTTTGAAGCCAAACTTATTATAATGCAAAAATTGCTTGACTACAGGGCTTGCAGAAAATATTCAGTTCTTTCCCAGTAACATTTCAGTTTTATACATTCCGCTGTTAATATGTATCCAGTTAGCTGTCCAGCACACCATTCTTTATCCATTTTAAACTTGGTGGTTTTATCAGGTATAAACATGTTCACAGGAAACGGTTCCATTTAAAAACTCTCCAATATTAAGCTAACACTGTCTTGCCTATAAAACTTATCTCAACTAGTGACTTGTTGTTTCTTCTTATTGCAGCATACATTTCCAAAGATCCCCATTTAATTCCTCTTTGTAAGTAAGTAGTACCTTATACAAGTCAGTTAGTATCATTGTAAATGCTTTATTATATGATATTTTGGGCTCCCATGTGAAATGCATCTGTTGCATTTTTACTAATACTTTGTATCGTAATCCAATCATTTAGTTCTAAGGAAAATTAATACTTTAGGAATATTTGACTCTGTTCCTTAAAAACATGTACACCACCTCGTACATTTTCTCTCCATTGACTCCGTTTTAAGATATTGAAATTTTCCAGCAGTCCTTTGGATATGTAAAATGGAGTTAGAAGAAAAAAATTGTCTTGATCTCCCATATAATAATTTTGACATTTTTAAAATACTGTTGATATACTCTCTCACTGCTTTTTTGTATATATTATACTGAATATGGTTGCATGTTGTCAACCACTTTTTATTCATTTTTTTAAGGATTAAATCAAGTATGTTGCATTGCTTTCCCACTGAAATGCTGTAGAAACCCACAGTAAGTCTGACTCCTTTTCTGGCACCCACTAGTAAGACCCCTCCTGAGACTGGTATGGTATCTGACTCAAGCACATCAGAGGGACTGGAGGTCATTCCTGAAATCCTTGTATCAGAAGACGTGACCAGAAAAAGTGTTTTGAGGTCTGACTGGGTTCTAATGCACCATGCTTTGTTAGGCCGGCATCACCCTAAGAAGAAACACAAAACTTAAAATGTCACCAAAACCCTTTTCATTCCCCTCTTCCCCATCAGAATGATGGCACATGAATATTTATCTGAGGAAGAATCTGATGAAGAATCCTTAGCTTACTCATTGCAGATCCATTCTATTGGTCACCTTGGCTCTAATGATGACACCTTGTCCCCTGACTCGCCATTAAGGAAATTTCATAACTAAAATTATGCAGCACTTTGGCAGTCAAAACCAGTATCTGATTTACAAATAGATACTGCAGTTTGTTGGAGGTAGGACCTCCTATGCTTGTATCCTGTCCCCCCAATCTTGGAGGTCTTCCTGGATACCTTTGCATCCACTTAGACAGTAGGGCTGTGGAGAGGTATGGAGGGAAGGTTTTATACTTCTGCCACTCTTGCTTTTGGTGCTTTAATTTACCACACTCAATAGACAAAATGCCTTCTGTCCCTTTTTTAGGAGATCTTAAGTCCATAGCTAACTTTTTGAGGCTTCTGATTCTGAGCAACAAGCAATTTCCATGTTTGGGTAAGCTACTGAAGTTGTAGGCATTTCATTAAATGCAGCTGTGATGCTGCAGAGGCTTCTTCCAGGGCTGCTGCTTCTGGATCAGTCATTACAAGATTTGCTTAGCTTCACCTACATGCCGTCCCTGAGGATGTAAAGGCCAAGCTCTCTGAATTTCCCCTTTCCAAGGACATTTATTTGGACCCTCTGCAGCAGAACGTTTCAAGACTCTGCAATCGTAGGGCAAAATGAGGTAGGACTTTAAACAGATTTTTCTCAGTTCATTGCCCATTTCTCAAAGGAATTGTCCAGCTAACCCCACTTCTTTGACTGCAGGGATCAGAACGCCCCCTCAGAAGGGCAGGGATTAGCCAAGGAAAAGATTTCATGATAAATCTACCAGAAAAGTCTCAAAAACCTCCTTTTCCACATAAGTTAGCCTGACTACCTGCTGTCACCTCCCTCCCTCCTTGCTCGAGGAATTCCCTTGTCAAAAAGGCTAACCTTGTCCCTACCAGCCTTGGGAGTTCATCACTATAGACAAAAGTGCTATTGCCATCATTCAACAAGGTTACATTATGTCTTGCAGGGAAATCCCATCATGGGGATGGGGGACATTCCTTAGTCCAACCAAATGCATCTATTTCAGCTGTTTTGACCAAGGCACTATAGAACCAGTGCCAGTCCAGCATCTAAGAGGAAGCTTTTGTTCAAAACTTTTTCTGGTGACCAGAAAAAAGGGTACTTGGAGAACCATTCTGGATTTCTCACCTTGGCACATTTCTGGAGTTGCTATCTTTCAACATGCTATCACTGCAAATTTCACCCCCCCACCCCCACCCCCACTCAAACGGTTTTGGTCTCCCTAGATTTGAAGGATACATACTCGCACATCCCTGTTTTTGGCCACCTGTACAAAATTAATCGGATTCTCTGCCTTTTCTTCACACTTTCACTTTTTTGCTTTACCCTTTAGTTTGTCTACCCCCCCAGGGTCTTCACAGTATGTCTCACCCTAGCTATTGCATTTTGCAGAACTCCAGGAATACATATTTTCCTTATGTAGACAACCATTTCCAAGCTAGATCTCTGAGTACTGTACTCCTGCATTTAAGTTTCACAATTTCACTCCAGGAGAGACTAGGATTTGTAGTCTGTCAGCAAAAATCCTTTGTAACCCCATCCCAAGATCTGATTTTCCTGGGTTGCAGACTGGATGCCTGACTATTCCCCAAGTGAAAGTATAGCCCCTCTCCACCCCCCCCCCTTCCCCTTTAGTCTGTTCCTACAAGGGAGATTCTAAGAACCCTGGGATATATGGAACAACCATTCCAATGGTACCCTTTTTTAAGCTACACATGAGAAAAATCCAGTCGTAGCTCAGTTCTGCCTGGTCTCAGCACAGTCATCCACTGGATTTCCAACTTCCTCTTTTGCCTTTTCTGAAGAGTTAATAGTGGTATCCTAGATCCACCTAACTCTGGGCCTTGCATTTCACTCACCCACTCCCAACCAGGGACTGCACACAGATTCATCAGATCTGGCTTGGGAGGCTTGGACAGGTTTCTCATCAGTTCAGGGCCAGTGACCCCCACAGACAAAGGAGGCAGCACATCAGTGTCAAAAGAAATGAAGGCTGTGACTCCAGGCCCTTCAGTTGTTTTCTGACCTGTGGAAACTGGGTGTTCTCTGAATTTTCACAGACAACACCACAGTAATGTGAATTATCAACAAACCAGGAGGTGGGCAAGTCCTTCTAGCTGATGTTCATCGTGCATACAGCTGCAGTCATAACAGATGGGTTTTCCTGCCGTCAGGCGGGTCCTCGGTCGGCCGAATTCCAAAGTCTAGGTCCGGCGTCTGATGTCGTCGCTTCTTCCCTGACGTCAGTGCGACAGGGGTATAAAAGAACCAGCCGACGCCATTTTCTTCATTCTTTCTTGCTGCGCAGTGCCCGAAGCAGAAGCAGTTCGCAAGTGCTGGTCGGCCAGCTCCTGAGAATACGAATATTTTTCAACCGAAGTCTTCTTGAAAGCTAAGTACCCCGTTGGGGAAACTTTTCTTGCCTCAGACCGATGTCAGACAAAGTTAATAATTGTATTTCATGTGGTAAGCAAATACCGCATAAGGATTTTCATTCCCTCTGCATTCCTTGCTTAGGCCCAGACCACGACGTCTCGGCCTGTCGTTTTTGTGCTACATTCAACAGACGCACTATTAAGCGTCGGGCGGAGTTCGCCCAACACTATTTTGGCAAAAAGTTTAATTACATTATGTCGTCGGATGCTCCGACTCCAGTTTTGAGTAAAAGACGCAGAGATAAGGACCGACATACGAGGTCCGCGACTTATACCGACACCACACTAAAGCCGAATACAGGTGCTCCGGTTCTCAGCGAGGTGCCTACACAGCCCCTGACTACCGATGACACTTCATTGGCGGTGTCTTCTGTGCCCGAGGTCGCAAGCTCTTCGGCCCACACCCCGACTACAGATACCGAAGCCACTCTTGGCGGGGAAACTCGGAGTTTAGATAGGCCTGCCACCTCTCAAGGTGTCTTCAGGCCTTCTTCGTTTTCCATCAAGGCTTTCACTAAGTCTAAAGCATCCATGCATACTAAAAGACAAGCTCCACAGGGTCCCTCTCAAGGCCCCATGCCTAAAAAACAGATGCTCAAAATGGCTGAAGATTTGATTACTCTTATCAGGGGTTCTCAACCCCCCCCCCCCCCGGACAAAAGGCCCAGAGTGGAGGAAGAATCCCCTTCCTCGGACCAGGCCTCCATTATTTCAGGAAATTCATACTCCCCTTTTGAAGATTCTGATGCAGAGGAGTCCATTCCCTCTGTCTCCCCCCCCCTGAGGATTACTCTTTTGGGGAAACCTTACATACCTTGAGGGAACACTTCCACTGGGAAAGCCAAGAGTACTCAGACTCCAAGAAAAGGCTTAGGGATTTCCTCTTGCTCCCTCAGCACAGGCCTCTGGCTATACCTCCTGTCTTAGACATACTAGATGATGTGTATTCGGAGGCCTGCCTCAACCCAGATTCTTTACCTCCAGCTCCAGTCAAGCCTGACAGGTATTACCGGGTTCCTGATTCACACCAATTCCTATACAAAAGCCATGCGGCTGACCCAGAAACTATTTCACAGGGTCTCAAGGGAATTAAGGCCTCCACTGCTAAAAATCCATTACCTTCAGAAAGAGATTCCAGAGCTTTTAGAAAGGTGGGGGAAAAAGGTATACACCTCGGCCACCTTAACCATGAGGGCATTAAACTCTCAGTTCCATATGTTAAAGTACCAACAGTTTCTGTTATCACAGTTGAAAAGCAAAATGTCACAACCTGAACAACCAGATTTGGAGTTGCAGGATTTGTTACATAGTGCAGAACAAGTGGGTAAACCTACCTTGCAATGTGGTTTTGATGCTTTAGAGGCCTCATGTAGAGCTGCTGTTACAGGATCAGTAATACGTAGACATGCTTGGCTCAGAGCAAACCTTAAAAAGATCATGTCAAAGCTAAATTACTAGATGCACCTCTTCAAAAAGATGTATTGTTTGGTGTTAAAGCTGAGGAGGTATTAAAGAAAATGGAGGAAAAGGCAAAATCAATGCAAACAGTGAAAGATTTTCTACAGGTACAACCTCCACGTTTCAGTAGAAATTGGCCTTCAAAAAATTGGTCCTTTCCAGCCACGGACAGACCCCAAAGAGGTAGATACAGGCGCCCGAGGGGTAGAGGGCAATCTCAAGGATCGTTTAGAGGCAGACAATGGCAAGCACCTACACAAAGAGGTGGTGAGGATAGTTCACAGCCTTTCAGAAAGCAGAACCAATGACTTCCCCTTTGCATGCCAAGCAAGGCTCAAATGGCAGCACCTTTAGGCGGAAAACTGGCATTATTTTCAAAGAATTGGTATATTGTTACAAAAGACAAATGGATCCTGGACATCATAGACAGAGGCTACAGATTCCACTTTCACACCCTTCCAAAAAAGAGAGGCATGCCAAACCTGCCACACAATCAAAGGGCAGAGGCACAAAAACAAATTTCAGATCTCATGGACATGAAAGCTATTCAAGAGGTACCTGCACAAGAACAGGGTCTAGGTTTTTATTCCAGACTATTCCTGGTACCAAGGAAGGGCAAAGATTGGAGACCTATTTTGGACCTATCCATCCTAAACACATTTTTACTCGTGCCAAAATTCGAGATGCTCACATTACAGCAGCTTCTTCCCATGCTGGGCAAGGAGTCTTGGCTGGTAACATTGGACCTCAAGGAGGCATACCTGCATGTCCCAATCAGACAAGATTGCAGAAGATACCTCAGATTTCTTGCAGGTTCAACCCATTATCAATTCTCTGCATTGCCCTTTGGCTTATCTACTGCGCCCAGAGTGTTCACGAAATGCCTGGCATCAGTAATTGCCTACTGCAGACTTCAAGGGATACAAATATACCCATATTTGGACTACTGCCTGATCCAAGCGGACAGCAAGCACATACTTCTGAAACATCTGGCGTTTGTAATAATGTTGTTGAACTCTCTGGGATTCACAGTCAACAAAAAGAAATCAAGGCTAATACCCTCTCAAACAATAATTTTCCTGGGTGCCAGCTTGAATACAAATACCCAGAAGGCCTACCTCACGCCAGAGAAACAAGGGCAACTAACTCAATACTTCAGAAAACTGGCAACTTTCACCAGGCTGACTGCAAGGAAAATCCTGCAGGCTCTGGGATTCATGGCATCTTGCATCCTGCTAATCCCATGTGCAAAGCTGCATATGAGGAAACTTCAATGGTACCTAAAAAATCTATGGTCTCAACACAGTCACAGTTTGGAAACAATTATACCACTGATTCCATGTCTTCAAAAGGAATTTCTGTGGTGGGCTCAAGCATGCCAAAGAAACACAGGTCTCCCATTCTGCAAGCCTCAAGCAAATCAAGTCATCACAACAGACGCCTCGGACTACGCCTGGGGGGCGCACATGACAGATCGGTGCATTCAGGGCAAATGGTCCCAAAAAGAAAAGCACCTACACATCAATCAAAAGGAAATGCTAGCAGTAATAAATGCTATTATGGCTTTCAAAGACCTACTGCATCCAGGCCAGCTATTGATAAGGACAGACAACACCACAGTAATGTGGTACATAAACAAACAGGGAGGAACCCACTCTTACCCCCTATGCAGGATAACCATGTCTCTTTGGAACATGGCTCTGGAACTACAAATCGAACTTCAAGCACAGTACCTGCCAGGCAAGGAAAACACGCTGGCAGACAACCTAAGCAGAAATATGACAGATCCACACGAATGGAAGTTGCATCCTCAAGTTTTTACAAAAATAATTCAAGCATGGGGAAGGCCAGACATAGATCTCTTTGCCTCCCACAGAAATCACCAACTGACAAAATTCTGCTCAAGGACCTTTCATCCACAGGCCTGGAAAGTGGACGCACTCTCTTTCAGTTGGACAACAATGACAGTTTATGCCTTTCCACCTCTTCCCCTGCTGCCCAAAGTTCTATTAAAAACCAGAGCAGACAGACCAAAGATGATTCTCATTGCTCCAGACTGGCCAAGACAACACTGGTACCCACTGCTGAGGAGCCTGACGCATTCCCCACCATGGTTCCTGCCACTAATGCCTCTTCTACTGACTCAGCAGAACTTCAAAACTCTTCACAGTCAGCTGAAAACACTCAATCTAGCCGCATGGAAGATTCCTTAAATTCACAACAGACCCTACTCTCCAAGGAGGTGCAGGATGTCATTTTGGAGGCCAGAAGGCCTTCAAGTAGAAAAGCCTACTTTGCAAAATGGAAACGGTTTTGTGCTTGGAATCAGAAAAAGGGTCAGAATCCTGAAATACTGAACTTACCTCAAATATTACAGTACCTAGCTGAGATGCTAAGCAGTGGACTTTCATTCTCCCCCATCAAAATCCATGCCTCAGCCATTTCTGCAGAATACAACACTGACCCTCCTTTATTCTCTCACCCCCTCTTAAGACAGTTCCTCAGAGGGGCTAAGAATATAAAACTCCCCAGGAAACAACCAGTGCCTGCTTGGGATCTCAATTTCATTCTAGAAAAACTGACCTTGCCTCCTTTTGAGCCAGCTGCTTCAACAGAACTACAATATTTGTCCTGGAAAACAGCCTTCCTTCTGGCTATCACCTCAGCTCGCAGGGTTTCAGAACTGCAAGCCCTCATGGCTGTGCAGCCTTTCATCATCTTCCATCAGGACAGAGTTTCCTTACAAACCAATCCTTCCTTTATGCCAAAGGTAGTATCCAAGGTGGCCTTGAATCAGGCTATCCACTTACCTACCTTTTACCCTAATCCTCAAACCAAAGGGGAGAAACTACTGCATTCCTTGGACATTCACAGACAGCTATGTTATTATTTGGACAGAACAAAGCCTTTCAGAAAATCAGAGCAACTCTTTGTCCTATGCTACAGGAGCTCAAGGGAAGCCTATTTCCAAACAGACAATCTCAAAATGGATAGCCCACTGCATACGCTTTTGTTACTCTTTTCATGGAAAAACTGTTCCTGCAGGCATCAGACCTCACTCCACAAGGGCCACAGCTACCTCTGCAGCTTTCCTCACGGGGGTTCCTACCAAAGATATTTTGGAAGCAGCCACTTGGAGTTCTGTACATACTTTCTCCAAGCACCATCACCTGCCATTATACTCCAAATCTAGAGCAGGCTTTGCCACTGCAGTCTTGCAGGGCATCCTGGCTCCTCCTAGTTCCACCTAGTGCCTACCACCCCTTTTTTAGCTTTGCGATTCTACCCATCTGTTATGGCTGCAGCTGTATGCACAATAAACATAGTACAGTTTTGTACCTACCATAAATGTAGATGTTCGAGTGCTAATACAGCTGCAGTCCAGGTTTCCCTCCCTCCTTCCCCTCTTGGGACAGACCTAATGACTAACACCTCCTCATACAATCTGATTGGAGTATTCTTATATGGTATATTTGCTTGCAACTACTGTTTTTTGATTATACTGCATTGCATTTTTACATAAATTTATGTATTGCCTTCCTTCTGGGGGCACCTGACATTTGGGGCAAGAAAAAGTGAAGAAAATGGCGTCGGCTGGTTCTTTTATACCCCTGTCGCACTGACGTCAGGGAAGAAGCGACGACATCCGACGCCGGACCTAGACTTTGGAATTCGGCCGACCGAGGACCCGCCTGACGGCAGGAAAACCCATCTGTTATGACTGCAGCTGTATTAGCACTCGAACATCTACATTTATGGTAGGTACAAAACTGTACTTGCTGTAAAGGCTAGTCTGTCCCTCCAGGCAGTGTATATTCTATCAGAAGACAATGAACTTACAGAATCTCTAAGCAAGATCATGGAAGACCTTCATAAATGGATGCTAAACTGGGAGGTTTTCCTGGACATAGTAGAAAGATGAGGTATTCCTTGTCTGTCTCCACTCTGAACAGAAAGCTCAAACCGTTTTGCTCCAGAATGTCTTGTCGGCAGACCTGAAGGATGGATGCCATGTCTTTCTGCTGGTAGAGGAAGTACCTGTGTGCCCCCCCCCCCCCCCCATCCCAAAGGTTGTACTGAAGATCCAACATGATAGACCAGAAACCTTGCTGGTTACTCTTCACCTAGCCAGAGGCAATTCACAGCAAGTTACCATACAAAATGGACTTACTCAAACAGGAAAAAAAGGTCTTTGCTTCATCCCAACATACAGGCAGGCGCTCAAGCTGACACTACATGGCTAATGAGATTTTCGTGGAAATGCTTCACATACACCAGGAGATGAGAAATCCACTAGAAAATCTTACATATCCAGATGGAAGAGATTTTCTGTCTGGTGTCATAAAAAGTATGAAAACCCCTTCATGTGGGGATCCCAGCAATTTTGTTCTACTTGTGTGAACTTTCTCAGATCTGCCTTAACAGAAGGGTAGCAAAGTCCACAATTATGTGCCATGTCAGCCTACATGCCACTTAATCCACCCTTGTTTTTGAGAGTCAAAGTCAAACGGTTTCTAAAAGGCATCCTTAACTTGAATCCACCCAGGAGGCCTATTCCACTCCCCTGAGATCTCAATTTCATTTTGGAAAAACTCACTCTTCCACATTATAAAACTACTGCTTCTGCATCCCTAAGGTTTTGTATTTGAGAAAACTACTTCGCTGGTGGTCCTTACATCTGCCAGAAGGGTCTCTTAGTTTCCATGAGGGCTTGAAGCTTAAGAGGAGGCGGAAAAGCCATAAGGATAGGGTCTCTCCTACGGTTAACCCTCCTTTCTTGCTCAGAGTGGTTGATGAATGTCCCTCAGTCAGGCTGTATATTTACCTGCCTTGTTTCCAAGGCCACAGAACAGAGGTGAGAGGCTTCTACACCATTTGGATATACACAGAAAACCAAGATTCTACCTTGAGAAAACCAAAGACGTTAGGAAAACAGACCAGTTTTGTTCCGTTTTCCAGGAAGGCAAATTGGGGAATCCAGTCTCAAAAGCAGACAATTTCCAATTGTGTCTAAAAATCTATTTCGTTCTATTGTTCCTACCATGGCAAGTGCTTGTCTTTACCAGTGAAAGCACATTCCACCAGAGCAATATCCTGCACTGGAGTTTTCTTCAAGGCCATTGATTCCAGAGCCATTCTGTGTGCAGCAGCCTGGCCCTTTGTACACACCTTCACGAATAATTATGGAGTTGGATTCCTTTTCTAGACTAAGGACTTCTTTTGCCAAATCTGTACTACTTGGATTGGTAGACAGCACTACCCTCTCTGGTCCTTCCACCTTTTCCAACCTCTAAGCTTTGGAAATCGCCCAGTATTATCAGAATACTGCAGCAGTGATCTAAGGAAGGAAGGACATAGTATGTTTGTGTAAGAACTTACCATAACAGTAGATTTCCTTCTAGTCACTGTTTCAGTATTGCATCCCTCACTCCTTCCCTTTATTTTGTTTATATTTATCTCAACGGTCTGTGGACTGAGGGGGGGGGGGCATCCCTTCTGCCCTTCTGCCCTTCTGTCTTTTTGGATGACAATGTTTTCTTTCTTAGATCTTTTGTTCAGGCTTGTCGGAGCTCCTAGCTTTAGATAGTCTGAGGATCTTACCCACCTATATCAGCGTATATACCCCCATGCACATGGGCTTAGGTCATATGCCGGACATACAAATGTAGGGAAGGTTTTTGGTTTTGGTATGACAGGCGGATGTCATGTTACTTTTTTTTTTTTTTTAGTATTCCTATTTATAAAAAAATAGGTCAGATATAGCTGCAGCTTGAGCTTTTGTGTGGAGTTTGTTTTAGAAATCACTTTCTTTATTTTTGTCTCTTTTTATGGTTCTCCATAACGTAGATTGTTTCATACAAGTTAGTAGTTTGTTTTTCAAAGTTTTAGTGCCATTTGAATTGTTTTTCAGTGTCAGGAAGCATATTCTGCTTACTGTTTAATATGCAGTTCACAGCAGAAAATTTAGAAGTGGTAATTTGACAAAGTAAAATCTTAAGAGTATTTGTTTAGAGAGATTTGAGAGCAGTGTACTGTGCACAGCTTAAAGTAATAATTGTAACTTCTTGTTTGAGCATGCAAAAAAATTGGTGATCATATGTTTCAGCATATAGTGCTTTCAAGTAACATGATGATTTAAAAACTGCATTTAAAGATTGGAACTTATCTTTGTTGAAATGCTGCAGATATGTATGCTGTGTAATTATTGTTATATCAGTTGCCTTGTTATGTAAAACTTGCTTTATTATGGCTTAACTGTAACTGACTCTCCATTATAATTGTTTGAGTTTAGCTGATGAGTGCCATGGACCATTTTGTTTTTGATATTAAACATTTCTTAATAAAGCTTTCAAAAATGGCTTCTTGATTTTTGTTATTAAAAATTCACAATTAAAAAGAAATGTAAACAAAAAAAAAACAGTCTAGGTGATGCCCTTAACATTGGCTGTTAGAAGGGGGTGATTATAATTAAAGCAAACAAGTAGATATTATTGATTTCAGTATGTGAACGTAAGCTGTCCCTTGTCAAAGATTGAGGCTTATGTCAGAAAAACTATTTTCCCCACTACTGGGTCAATGTTTCACATTCTGATGTGGAAAGGAGTTTATTTTCTGCAGGAAGGTTTTTTATAGGTTCATATGTAGGTACTAGGCTATCTGCCCAAGGGCATTTATAAGCCTAGCCAGAATGTGTTGACGTTGGTCTCCCTTTTAGATTAGTTTCCTGGGCCTCTGTCCAGCAGGGCCACTGATGTAATCCCACGTGTAAATTTACGATTTCCCATCCACTCATCAAGATTTCTCTTGAAGAGAGTCAGTGAGGGGCTTTGCCTAACATAGATTGGGATTCTATTCCAGAGCGGCAGAAGTCTCTGGGACAGGAATCTGTCCCTCCAGCATGTCCTATTAATTGTTGTGCTGAGGTTTACATCCCTAGAGCGTGTGGCTGTAAGAAATTTTGTTTTCTTTAGGTGGAGCATGTCCATTAATTCAGGGTCAGACATGGCCTTATACGCAAGGCAGAGGTCTCCTCTGAGAAGGCGGTAAGCAGCCGAGTAGAGCTGGAGTTTCTTTAGCCGGGCTGCACAGGGCATCTGTTTGAGGCCCATGATCCTCTTGGTGAGGTACTTCTGGGGTCTTTCCAGCTGTTGCAGGTGTCGACTAAAGTACATCCCAAATGGGGCATTGTACTCTATTATGGGCCTGATAAGTGATGAGTATAGGGGCACAATAACCTCTTTTGATCTAGAAGCGAACCCTTTTGTGATTAGGTGGGCTACATAGAAGGATTTTATAACCACTTTGGCAATGTAATTGTCAAAGGAGAAGTTGCTATCTACTTGGGTCCCTAAGTCCCTAATTACATCTTCCGAACTTAGTGGACTACCTCCTATGTGGTAGTTTGTGGGCACTTTGTTCTTACCAAAGGGGATGACTATGTACTTTTTGGCATTTAGCTTAAGGCCATGATTCTGACACCAGGTATTGGTCTCCTTGAGACCTTTCTGGAGGATGTCAGTGTCAGCCGGGGAGTCTATTATGGCCCCCAGTTTGCAGTCATCTGCAAACTTGGTCAGCCACAGTCCTCCCGTGCTTGCCTGTACCTCGGAGAAGTATATACTGAACAGGAGGGGTCCCAGAACTGAGCCCTGTGGGACACCACTTGTAACCGGTTTGGAGTCGGACATAGCACCCGCAACTCTGACCATGCGAGTTCTATCTATGAGCCAGTTTACAACCCATCTCATAACATAGGGGTTAATGTTCAAGCTGGTGAGCTTATCTATAATGCCTGAGTGGGGAATGGTGTCGAAGGCCTTTGCGAGGTCCAGGTAGGCTGTGTGGGACTACCTTTCCTTCGTCTATGGCCTTGGTAACAGTTTCAAAGAAGTCGACCAGGCTTAGGAGGCAGGATCTGCCTTTAAAAAAGCCAAATTGGGTAGGGTCCAGTGTCTGGAGGTTCCCAATGTCTCTGTTAATGAGTTCCATGATGATGCGCTCCATGGCTTTGCAGACCAAGCTAGTCAGACATATAGGGCGATAGTTCCCTGGGTCCGTTGTGGCACCACCTTTGTGGAGCGGGATAACTGTTGCTGTACGCAATTCTTTGGGTACATAGTCTGTGGTGAGGCTGAGTTTGAACAGTGAGTTTAGGTGAGGGGTTAGTTCATTTTGGAGCTCGTGTAAGATGCAGCCTGGGATGCCATCTGGTCCCATTGATGCTGTGTTTTTTGCTTTGGAGAGGGCTGTTTTCACCTGTGTGTCTGATGTTTGGGGCTCTACAATCTTCTGGAATGGACACTGGCCCTTTTGGGGGTGGAGGGGTAAAGTCTGCACTGAACCTGTCAGCCAGGATGTTGGCAGTGTCAGTTGGTTCAGTTTATTTTTTGTCGTTTTGCGCTAGCTCGGAGCATATCTGGGAGTTTCCACTTGACACAGCTAAAGAAGGCTTTGTGATTGTCTTTAGTGTCTTTGGCAATTTTTCTTTCGAAGTTGGCTGTGGATGATTTTATGAGGGGTCGTAGCTTCTTGCTGGTACTGATTAGGGATGCCTTCCCTTTTTGGGATTTTGCTCTATCCTGTAATAGTTTCCTCCTTCTGTTGTAGAGCTTATTTATGGCTGGGGTCCACTAGACTGGTTTCATTTTGGAGGAATGAGTCTTTGTTTTGCTTGGGATGGCTCGATGCATGCATTCCTGTAGATGTACATAGAAAGCTTTTGAAAAGGATTCTGTAGTTTGGGCTGCATTTTCCCCTAGCAATGGGGCTTTGAAACTTTCCACCTCGGTCCTGAGAAGTGTGAAGTTTGCTTTTGAAAAGTTTTTTTACAGTGGTTTCCTTGACTGGGGGTGGGGTCGGGATGTGGATGCCTAGTGTAATTAGTTTATGGTCTGATGGTTTACCTCTGGTGTGGAACATTGACTTCCCATGTTGGTGATGATCAAGTCCAATATGTTGTCACCTCTCGTGGGAGTGGTAATCAGTTGTTCCAGGGCGTTTGAGTTTATAAACTCTGGGAAACATTGGGCAAAGGAGTTTGTACTTGAGTAATTTTCCCAGTCTTAGGGTAGTTGAAATCACCCAATATCATGGTGTTGGGTAGGATCTTCATATTTTCCAGTGTTCTCAGGAATGCTGATTGGGAGTCCTGAGACACGGTGGCTGATCTATAGCAGGCTACAAACTGAAAAGCAGTTTTGCCCACTGTTAGTTGCACTTGGATGGTCTCTGAGGCCTCGTGCTGTGCTACTAGCCTGGAGGTGTGGGAATCCTTGATGAAAATGGATACACCCCTGCCTTTTGTATTTCGGTCCGGGTTTTGGGGGCGAAAGGTATGGTAAGAGTTGTAGCCTGGTAGTGCTGGGGTGCTCTCTGGAGCCTTGAACCAGGTTTCTGTTACTGCACATATATAGATTCCCTCATTACTGAGGAGTGCCTCAAGTGCGTGCATTTTGAGGTTTAAACTTCTAGTATTGAGTAGCATTACCCTCAGTTTTTTGTTTATGTAATCTGAAGCTGTGTGCTGTCTTATTGTAAGTAGAGTACTGTCAATTGAAAATTAGAGAGTATTTTATTTATGTAGTCTTTACCAGAAAAAAATCATCTAGCGTGCGTTCTCTTGAGTGCCTCAACAATCTTTAAGTTTCTGAACAATCGAATGTTTGCACCATGTTGTCATGATACCACAGTGCAGTTTTGGATGCAAGAAAATTAAACACTACAGTATGTGTTTTGCTTGGTAACGGAGAACTGGGGAAAAAAGTAGCATAGTATTCATTAACAATTGGGGAATATTTTTATATATACAGTATTTTCCAGAAAAGAACGTTTTCAAGTATGTCACCAGAGTATATTAATGTTTTTTTAGGTTTCTGGACAATAGACTGTTTGCAACCTGTTCTGATGATACCACAGTGGCACTTTGGGACTTAAGAAAATTGAACACTAAAGTGTGTACTTTGCATGGTCACACAAGTTGGGTGAAAAACATTGAATATGACACTAATACAAGACTGCTGGTGACTTCAGGGTTTGACGGCAATGTAATTATCTGGGATACAAACAGGTATGTGGAGTACATTTATGTATGTTTACATTTTATAGCTCCTGTTAGCTGTAAGACTTGCTTATTTGTTACTAGTTTTGTACAGAAGTGCTAAAGCAGCCTGTTGGCTTGGAGGAGAAGTGGAGTAGCATCAAGGGTGTGACATTTTATAAGCCAGCAATGCTCAGGACTTCTGCTTTTCTATTTATATTTTCTTCTGAACTGCTGAGTCTAAGTGTTGTCAAAGCACTGACCCAGATTGTTTTTATATTGTAGTTGCGATGTTCAAATGTGGATCTGTTTCATCATTTCGTAGAACTTTGCATTACCCATGTTAGTATCACTTATATTTCTCTTTTTAATGTGTTGCTAAGTTCAGTTGCTCAGCATTTTACTTTTCTTTGGAGGCAGCCAGGAAGAAAGGTTATTGAAAATGAAATTCTGATTTAAGAGGCAAAATATGCTGAGTGTCCAACTTTCAGTTTACTGTAACATGTTTTCAGTTACGTTTAATTTAGCTCCTAGATTTGGCCATTTAAGAAGAAATGCATTCATGTGAATGTGTACTTGCAAGTAAGTAGTTATCCATTCTTAAGAAACTATAGAAGAAATTTGGTGGCAACCATATTTGCATGTTTTGGGATTCTGCCCCTTAGATGCATTATTTCTAGCTGGGAACACCCTTACCTGCATGACTTCTAAGCTGGACGCAGCACTGTTGCCACCCCAACTGTTGTAGACCAAGGTACAGCTCCTGTAGAAAAGGGTAAATTCACTAAAGTAGTGTAAGTTAGTTTCAGAAAGTCGTTTCACCTATAGACCCCATTTCCTGTGAGACACCAGTCATTGCTTAAGGGATACTGTTACTAGATAAGTTAATATCTGTTTCACTGACAGTAGAGAACTAGGGCACCTTAACAGTCATTGTGCATGTGTCATCTGTGGTACCAAAATGCTACACTTTAATGTTTTTTATGCTTTTCTCTATGTCAGTGATTTCCAGAATTGGAAGTCTCACTGTGTTTCTGCATACAGGTGGTATGAGTAAAGCAGATTGCTCGTCTGATCTGTTTTTCTGCTGGGTTTGAAGTGCTGGATTGGTTGCTTGTGGCTGAGGCTAAATATTTTATAAACCATCACCATGTCTTTTGTTGACATTCAAGTTATGCTTTATGTCAGAGGGCTAACTCATTCTTTGTGTGCCTGAATTTGCTTGGATTTTAGTGAATTTTTTTATCAGTTGACCATTTTTTTATCAGTTGACCAGCTTAATACCACCAAGCTTATAGCTTCTCTTTCAGTGGAGACCCAAGATGATTATACTGGCTATGGCGAAATTTGACCAGAGCACAGGGGAAATTACCCTTCTCTTTTCAATAAATGCCATGAGATCTTTGACACACACCTGAGCTACCATCAACTCTGGCAGACGGAGAATCCATTTTAAAGTTTCATCTGAAGGACAACATAGTCAGGAATGCAGTATCCTTTAATGCTACACAGTGCATTGTCTAATGGAAAATGAACCCATTCACTTGGGATATTAGTAGAAACTACAGCCTTCTGTGAACTTTTGGCACCAAAGACGAGTGTGTGTTACCTGTAGAGGTTATGAAGTCCAGTAATGTACTACACTTGCTTTATCGTAGGATCATAGGACGTTACTAGGCTAATGGCCGTAGGGCCCTTACAAGCCCAGCCAAGTTCTACCTTTATTTCCATAATCCGCACCTAATGCCAGTGTCCAAAAGGGACACGGGTGGAAATCCCAGGATGAATTTATGGCTACCCATCCAGTCCAGATTGCATTTGAAGAGGGCCAATGAGGTGCTCTGTTTGACATGAAGTGGGAGTATGTTCCAAAGGTGTGGTAACCTCTGTGAGACAAATCTGTCTCTCCAGCAGGTTGTATTATTGTCACATGTGTACCATCTGACTTGCAGATATGCAGCATTTCCAATAAAGCAGGGTCAGAGATTGCCTTATATGCAAGATGGAGATTGCCTCTGAGTAGTCTGTATGAGGCAGAATAAAGTGACAGTGATTTTAGATGATCCACATAGGACAGATGCTGAAGACCTTGAATTTTCCTTGTGAGGAATCTTTGTGGTTTCTCTCTTTTCTGCAGGTGCTTGGAAAGGGGCACTGTACTCTATTATTGGCCTTATGAGGGAAGAGTATAGGGAGGTTATAATTTTTTTTTCCCTGAGGCAGTGCCCTTAATTAGGAGATGAGCAATATAGAATGCCCTTCTTACCACTGTGTAGACATGGTGACCAAAGGTAAGGTTGCTGTCAACCTGTGTACCCAGGTCTCTCACCACTGAGTGTGTACTTAGGGTGTTGCTGTTGATGTGGTAGTTAGCAGGAACATCTCTCTTACCGAAAGGGATGATGATACATTTTTTGCATTGAGTTTAAGGCCATGACTTTGGCACCAGTCATTTGTTTAAGACCCTGTTGTAAGATGTTGACATCATTTGGAGATTCTATGACCGCTCCCAGTTTGCAATCATCAGCAAATGTCAGCCACAGACCTTTAGATGTTCTTCATGTTTCACTGCTGCAGTCATCACATTTGGCTTATCCCTGCCAGGGTTGCCCTCAGCCGGCCCGAATACCAGAGGCTTAGTATTTCTGCGTCAGTTGCTGTCGCTTCAGGACTGACATCAGGTCATCAGTAGTATAAAGTAAGGCAGCTGACGCCATTACATCAGTCTTTCTTCAGAGCCCGAAGCAGAAACAGTTTGCAAGGGTGCCAGTCGGCCGCTACCTGAGTTTCATCTTCCGAACTGAAGCTGAAGTCTTCTAAAGCCAAGTACCCATTGGGATCCTTTTTTCTTGCACTAACCAATGTCAGAAAAAGTTAACAATTGTCTCGCCTGTGGAAAGCAAATACCACATCGAGACTTTCATTCTTACTGCATCACTTGCTTAGGCCCACACCAAAACTTCCCCAGCTGTCGCTTCTGTGCTTTGTTCAGTGCCAGAACTACATGTCGTCGGGCACTTATTGTAACTAGATATTTTCGCTTACAGTCCTTGAATTTCGATATGGCTTCGGTAAGCCATCCGACAGCAGATCTTACGAAAAAACGTAAAGATAAAGACAGAGACAGACCGCACAGGTCCATACCTACCTACGACGCTTCTGTTAAGCTAGTAGTCAGTTCTCCGGTCCTCAGTGAGGTGGATTTGCAGGCCACTACTGAGTCCCTTTGGGAGTCCGGTATGCCGCAAAACTCTTCTTTGACTAGAGTCCTTCGCACTACCAATTCTTGACACAAACGGACTTCTTTCACGTCTACTGTTCTTTTGAAAACTACCGAGTTTCGTAGGCCCAGGGTACGAACCACACCTAAGAAACTTGACAACCCAAACTCGGGCACTTGCTTCCTTGCCTCAGTCTCAAATGCTTAAAATAGCAGAAGACCTTATCATGCTGATCAGGGCAAGCCAAGCTACCGCTTCCAAAAGAAAAAGAGACGTGTCCCCTGTAGATTTATCTGAACAGGAGTCTGATGACTGATGCATCTGAATATGAAGACTTGTAACCCCTTTCTGCTTATGAGGATTCTCATGCAGAGGATTCCATTCCTTCAGCCTCTTCCCCAGGGGATTTTTCCTTTGGGGAAACCCTTCATACCTTAAGGGAACATTTCCAGTGGGAATATCAGGACTACCCTTAAGTCTAAAAAGAGACTTGGGGAATTCTTAGATCTTCCACAGCACAGACCCCTGGCCATCCCCCCAGTCCCGGATGTTGTGGAGGATGTTTTTTTGGAACCCAGTCTGACTCCTGACACCCTCCCTCCTGCACCCAGAAAACCAGACTGGTATTAGAGTCACTGACTCGCACAAATTTCTTTTCAAAAGTCCTACTGCTGACCCTGAGGTAATTTCTCAAGGGCCTAAAGGAATGAATGCTACCTCTGCTAAGAATCCCACCTCCGCAGATAGGGATTCCCGAGCATTAGACAGATTGGGTAAAAAAGTATACACCTCTGCTACTCAGAACGGAGCACTAAATTGCCAGTTCCATATGCTAAAATTTCGGCAACATACCCTGGAACTCCTCAAACAAAAAATGTCTTCCTCTCCTTCTTGTGCAGAATCTAAAGAGTTGCAAGAGTTAATGCATTCTGCAAGTCAAGTAACTAGACACACTTTGCACTGTGGTTTTGATGCCCTAGAAGCATTCTTGCAGGGCAACAGTCACCGGTTCAGTCACCG
Organism: Protopterus annectens; assembly: GCF_019279795.1. Classification (NCBI taxonomy): domain Eukaryota; kingdom Metazoa; phylum Chordata; order Ceratodontiformes; family Protopteridae; genus Protopterus; species Protopterus annectens. Next base: position 92,746,659 of record NC_056751.1, read on the forward strand.
GTTCTGTCTGTAGAAGACATGCATGGCTTAAGGAACAGCCCTTGCCAGACTACATTAAATCTAAATTGTTGGATGCCCCCTTGCACAAAGACAACTTATTTGGCACTAAGGCAGAAGAGGTCTTAAAAAAGATGTAAGAAAAAGCAAAATCTATGCAGACAGTTGAGATTTCTTACAGGTCCAGCCACCCAGGTTCAGCAGGCATTGCCCCTCCAAGCACTGATCCTTTCTTGCTCCCACCAGGCCAGTACAGCCCAGTCCCTGTGGAAGCAGGCCCCCCCTCCCCCCAGACAGCAGTCACAGGGAATTTAGAGATCTAAACAGTGGACTTCTACTTCAAAAACAGGGAGTTCCAAGCCACCCCCTTATGGTAAGAACTCACAATGACTCTCCTTGCCCACCACCTCCCTCTGCCCACCTTCACTTACCCCTGGGAGGAAAACTCTTCTTTCACGCAAGAACCTGGGCCACTGTTACCAATGACTGCTGGGTTCTCAACATAGTGTCTCAGGGATACAAATTTTCTTTCCACACCCTTCCAGCTCCAAAAGGGTTCCCAGATCTACCTCCAAACCAGTGGGCAGAGGCACAAAAGCATGTCCTTTCCCTGCTCTCCGAGGGCAGTAGAGCATGTTCCTGCAGAACAGAAAGGCCAAGGTTTCTACTCCAGACTTTTTCTGGTACTTGGTGCCCCATCTTCGATCTATCCATTCTAAACATCTTCCTGGTGATACCAAAATTCAAAATGCTCACCCTCCCAACAGCTGCTACCCATGTTTAACAAGGATGCTTGGCTAGCCACCCTAGACCTAAAAGGAGGCTATCTCATTCCTACCAGGGACTCGTGCAGGAAATATCTCTGTTTCAGGGCAGGATCTCTGCACTTCCCTTTGGCTTATCTACTGCTCCCAGAGTTTTCACAAAATGTCTGGCTCCGGCCATTGCCTTTTGCAGACAAAGGAATATCCAGATTTATCCATACTTAGATGACTGCCTAATTCAGGCAGACAGCCCGGAAAAGCTGCTAAAGCATCTGGCCTTTGTCAGGTCCCTACTTACCTCCCTAGGGTTACACAATCAGCAAAAAGAAATCCAAACAAGTACCCACCCAAAGGATTATATTCCTGGGAGCAAGCCTGGACATAGCATCCCAGATGGCATTCCTTACAACAGAAAAGCAAACTTTCCTGACAGCCTACTTCTCTCAACTTAGCCACCAGACCCCAGTTATCTACAAGGAAAAACCTGCAAGCTCTGGGATTCATGGCATCTTGCATTCTGCTCATTCCATATGCCAGACTGCATATGAGGAAACTTCAGTGGTACCTAAAAAGCCTTTAGTGTCAGCACTCCCAAGACCTAGAGACTCTTTTATACCCATGATACCTTGCCTCATAAAAGATTTACCTTGGTGGGTAACAGCATGCTCCCACAGCAAGGGGCTACCTTTCTGACCACCCCCCAGACCCTCACCACAGATGTATCAGACTATGCCTGGGGGGGGTACACCTGGAAGGTAGGTGCATTCAGGGCCAATAGGAGCCCACAGCAAATCCATCTGCACATCAGCCTAAAAAGATGATAGCTGACCAGCATGCCTTGACAGCTTTCAAGTCCCTTCTCTCCCCAGGGGCTGTCCTGATCAAAACAGACAACACCACTGTGATGTGGTATATCAACAAGCAGGGAGGGACTCGCTCCTACCCTCTTGCAGGCTGGCCATGACCCTTTGGGGCACAGCCTCTGCAATGCAACTCCACCTGTTAGCACAATTCCTTCCAGTTTCTCAAAACTCTCTGGCAGATCACTTGAGCAGAAATCTTCTGGACCCACATGAGTGGCAGCTCAACAAAAGAACCTTCACCATGATAACTCAGAAATGGGGGAGCCCAAAGGTCGACCTCTTTGCCTCCTACACCAACCATCAGCTCAGCAAGGTCTGCACCAGGGAGCATCACAGCATGGCTTGGAAAGTGGATGCCATGTCCTTCTCCTGGGTCAGTCTATGCCTTTCCTCCACTACCTCTCATCCCCAGGGTACTGATCAAAATAAAGGAGGAAAAAACAAGGACAATTCTTATTGCTGCAGACTGGCCTCGCCAGCACTGGTACGCACTGCTGCGCAGCCTGTACCCACTGCCACCATGGCATCTTATTCGGATTCCAACCCTCCTGACCCAGAGGGAAGGAGAATTCCTGCATCCCCAATTGCAGACCCTCAATTTGGCTGCTTGGCTTATTCCCTAACCCCCGATCAGTCTGCCAACCTCAGTCAACAGTTTCTAGATGTCATACATGAGGCCAGATGCACTAGAAAGTCTTATGCTGGCAAATGGAAAAGGTTCAGCACCTGGATTCAGGCTAAGGGAGCCAGTACGGCACAGCCCTCCCTCCCTCTCATCCTGGATTACTTAGCTGACCTGCTACACAGTTCTCTCTTTTTCCTCTATTAAAATTCATGCCTCTGCTATTTCTGCTAATTTCCCCACTGAGCAGCCCCTTTTCTCACACCCTCTGATCAAACAGTTCTTAAGAGGGCTAGCAACTTGAGGCCACCCAGAAGAGCACCAACCCCAGATTGGGACCTTAACTTTGTGTTGGAAAAGCTCACCCTACCCCTCTTCGAACCAGCCTCTTCAGCAGAGCTAAAATATTTCTCCTGGAAGACAGTTTTCCTTCTGGCCATCACTTCAGCCAGAAGGGTCTCCAAGTTGCAAGCACTTATGGCTGTGGAATCCTTCATCTTTCATGCTGACTGTGTATCCCTCAGGACTAACCCGTCCTTCATGCCCAAGGTGGTGTCCAGTGTGGCTCTCAACCAATCCATTCATTTGCCCACCTTTTTCCCTAACCAACAGAACAAGGGGGAAAGGATCCTGCACTTTCTAGATGTGCACAGACAGCTCTGATTCTATCTAGACAGGACTAAATCCTTCAGAAAGTCTGATCATTTGCTGGTTAGCTTTGCTGCAGGGGCAGAGGGCAAAGCCATCTCCAAACAAACCATTTCTGTTAC